>NW_027497134.1:0-83372 GCF_021521415.1 Bidens hawaiensis | reverse complement strand
CTTGAACCTTCAAAGGTCACTACTGGAAACTGCATTTTCCAGCAGTACCCCCCTCTCTTCTTTTGTTCATATCTCACAAACCACTTGGTATTTTTGGGTGATTCTTGTTTAGGAATCCAAGGAAACTCGCAAGGATCACGAACCACCTTTTTGAACATCCATTTCCGGCTTCATTTCAGCATTAGGTAAGCCGAAAACTCGAGTTGTAACAGTTTATGGTGGCTGGAAAAACACAGATTCTGTCCCAGCCACGGTCTCATCATTTTACTTGACCCTAATCCACCTATTTCATGTTATTTGAACATATTGTAGACTCTTAACATCGTGGTTAACGTCAAGGAACTTGGATCTCGTCTTAAATCGCTCAAAAACCGACATTCCCAAGGTACTAATGCCATATAATGTTTAGTAGAAAAACATGGACTAAGCCTAAGATACATATACATAATGAGGTGATTAGACATAAACATAAACTTGAAGTGTGTTGAAATGACATATAATTAAGGATAAATCATGTTAAGTAAAAGATATAAAGGATTTTAAAGGGTGTTTAAGGAAGGTTAAGGTTAATAGAAACACCTAGTTAAGGTAAAAATGATCTTGAGTAGTAAAACCCACTTATAAATAAACAAGATAATATAAATGTAAAAGACGGAATCTTGGTTATGTTGAACTTTAAAAAGGGTATATAACTAACGTATTAAAAACCGTATCGGGTGTAGTATGAGAATAAATATTTTTACTATCATAAAAGTAAAAATAATAATAGTAATAATAATAGTATAATAATAATAATAAAAGTAAAAAAAACATAATAAGAGAAACGACTACGGGAAATCGGATACTAAAATATATATAAAAGTGCAATCCCTTTGCACGGAGGATACATGGATATAATGGCTTTAAAACAAAGAGATATATATATAAATACACTCGTATAATCCTATGAATACACGGGGAATACGTGTAAGATATACATAAGTAAATGTAAATATACAATATTGTATGGGTCAAGGATAATGGTAAAAGCATGTAATATAAATTATAAGATTTAAAAAAGAATATTAATAATACTTATAATATATACATAACAAAATAAGTATACAAGTCATACACATATATTCCTATATATGTGCAACAAATATAAAATACTGGGTTTTTTGTGATGGACATTGCGAGTAACTGGAAGGGTGGAGGTGCCGGTAGTCGGGACGTCCTGTCTAGGCTGGTAACTGAATATATCATAGATGGGCCCGTTACCTACCTGGGGACTAACGATGAGAGCTCCAAAACCTATTAGGCTAAAGCCTGTCACGAACGTCATGATACCGACGAATAATTTGTATCGAGCATTCCCTAATGCTCGGAGGATATATATATAAAGAGGATATAACGGAAATACATAACAAGTATAAGACGTTGTCTAACGTCCGTATCGCTAATGTATAAAAAGTATACATATATACCGTCACCTCATAAGTATGTATCGGGCTAAGTATTAATAGTAGTATGAATATTATGTACTGAAGTAACGTACGTATACGATATGATACAGGAACTCACCAAGTATAACGGAACGTTATTCCTCATTTAAGGTGAGGTCTCACAGCCCCTATTTTCACTATTTTCACTATGTTTTTAAACTGTTTTCGGGGCGAGGGACACGTGTTTAAATATGTTTTATCATGGTGTATATCTTGATTTACAATGTGCGTGTACATGAGATATTTGGCGCGCTCATGGTACATAAAGTCCCCGGTATATATTGTAACCATAAACTATAGGCAACTATAGCCGAGGAACTCTACGGGTAGTACTACTGGTCTGACCAACCCACTCTCGTAAGTGGTCGCAGCCACTTTATAAGACGGGTGCTTAGTTTTTCCGATTTATTTATTCCCTCGTGGACTCGTGGGATGTTATGTGGGGCTTTATGGTGTATATATATAGTCAAGGAATGGTTACGAACTCATGTATTCACGTTACACTGCAAGTCATGGATACTGCATTCATGACGTTATGAGAATTATATTATAAAGCATTTTATCGAGTCACAAAACTTGTGAACTCACTTAGTTTATACTGATTAAATTATTTTACGTGTCTTTCAGGTATTTAGCTACGTGGATGAGGTCACGGTGTCTCACTACGGTTTTATGTTTAACTATGGAAATTTCATGTATGAGGGATTATATATTTTGGAGTTTTCACGGTTATATCTCCCTTCGGCAGGACATAACTGTGAAATCTCAATATGTTATATGAAAACCTTTTTATGGATATTTTTGTAAAACTTATATTATGAATGAAATCCTCATGTATTTTTATCATATAGTTGTTTGCTTAACCGCGCTCTCGAAAAAACCTTTCATGAGTCCGCACACCGTTGTTTCCGCCTATGGACCGGGTGTGACAGACTGGTATCAGAGCCAAGGTTATAGCGAACTAGGATTCAACCCTGAGTCTAGGCTATAACCCCTTAGATTCCCTCATGAAAACATTTTTCATGCATGACATGTTTTCAAAACTTGCATTACACGAGAGTGCACGTGTCTTCACGACACCTGCATCGCAACTAATGGTCTAAGTATAGGAATGACCAAAAATAAGGGATAGAAAAAAAAAAAAATATTATCACTAATTAAACCTTAATCCTTTCAGCGATGGCCTTCCCCGAACAATGATCCATATCATGGCCTAGCCATCACTGACTCCGACTCCGGCTCTGACTCTAACACTGATAGCAGCAGTGTCCATATGAGCGACATTGTTCCAATTCCTGATGATCCTATAGAGATCTCCGATGACGAGCCTACCGAGGTAATCAGGCTCGATGAGGACGACAAGGTAACTTATGACGACGACGACCTTGAGGAGATGGAGGAAGCTGGCTTGCAGTGCCCTCCGAGGAGATACGAGCCTGCCGGGCTGAAAAGGTATGCCACGGACTCCGACGATGAGGTGCCCCGGACTATACATGAGGTAGGCGAGTCCTCACCGCCCCCAAGGGCGCGCTACCATCCGATGATACAGAGGTCCCCGTACCACCCGACCGCAGCAGCCCGCCGAGGCTGAGAGAAAGGCCCTTGATGAATGGCTCATGGATTGTGGAGCAGAGGGTCGAGGTGTTATGGAGAGCGTGAAAGGCAAGGGCCTGTGAGACCAGTCTCCGCCTTGAAAATCACTATGACTTGATCTCGGACGCAAGGATGAGAGTGCTAAAGTTGGAGCATATGGTAAGAGATGCATTGCACTTAGCTGATGTGGGAACGAGTCGGGCCGCTGCCAGCCGAACGAAGGATGATGAAATTGGAGAATGAGGTTAAGACAATTCAAGCCTTTTTGGGAGACATGTTTCCCACCACCCCGCCACCCACCGATGCCATGAAGCGACTATAGACTAGTATTAGCGGGTAGTAATCATATGTATGGGAAGTAATATATTACGGACTACGACCCGATCTTTTGGCAAAACGCTTGTATGTTGTAGGAGTTTGTAGTAGACTTAAACATAAACTTATGTAATCAAATCTTTTGATGTAATGAAGTTATGTTTATGATATATGAGTATGAGTATACGATGTGGTATAATGAGATGTAATAATAAAATCTATGTATGCGAGTATATGATTAATAAGTATGACTATAAGCAAATATATGGGTGTGAATGTAATAAGTATCGAACCCTACAAATACTTACGTACAAGCGTGATGCCAATACTAACCGATCCTTCTTATTCTCAACTTGAAGGAAAATGCCAAGGAGAAGGAACGACAGTTTACCTAATACACCTGCGCAATTACAAGAAGTCATAGCGCAAGCGATAGCCGCCTACGAAGCCAGTAGGGGCGACTCAAGTCAAGAACGAAGGAATTACGCAAACACTGAAAATGTAGCTCCAGAGACTGGCGGTGAGGAACGAGGATGTTCCTACAAAACTTTCATGACATGCAAACCGTGGTCCTTTAAGGGAACGGAAGGAGCCATAGGAGTTATCCGTTGGATCGAGAAGACAGAATCTGTGATAGCAATCAGTGGATGCACAGAAAAACAGAAAGTGTTGATGTATGTTTCAAGATGAAGCCCTATCGTGGTGGAATTTACAAGTACAAACCCTAGGCCGAGACGTGGCCTATGGCAAGACCTGGAAAGAGTTAAAGGAGATGATGGAAAAGAAATATTGCCCAAGGACTGAGATGCAGAAGTTGGAAAATGAGTTATGGACGCTCACCATGAAGGGAGCCGACATCACAGCATATAACACGCGATTTCACGAGCTATGCCGAATAGTTCCTCATATGGCCACCACTGGAGAAAAGAGAGTTGAAAGGTACATCTGGGGATTAGCAACAGTTATCAGGGGACCAATCACGGCCACTAGGCCTGCGACCATGGCCGAGGCTGTTAAACTAGGTCTGAGTCTGACAGAAGATGCAGTACGAGCTGGCACCCTAGGAAAGCCAACTCAGAAGGAAGCAAGCCAACCATTCTCCCAACGCGGCAACAGCCGCCATAACAATCACAAGAGGAGCTGGGCCTCTCGTAATCAAGGGTCAAGTTCCAAAGAACCCCCTGTCAAGAAACAAGAAACTGTGAAAGTGTATGCCGCCAAGACCACGGATCAACCACGGAAGACGTATAGCGGGTCAAACCCGTGGTGTGACAAATGCAAGTATTATCATGTTGGTGACTGCTCAAGTATTGTGTGTAAGCATTGTCACAAGAGAGGACATGTGGAAGCTAAGTGTAGAATTAAGAATAGTGCAGTAGTTGTGAAGCAAGAACAGGGGAAAACGACACCACGAGCTTGTTATGGGTGCGGAAATACGGGTCATTTTATCAAGAACTGTCCGCAGATGAAGAATACAGCTCAAGCTAGGGCTTTTGTTATCGGGGCGGGTGAAGCTAGGGAAGACCCAAATGTCGTCACTGGTACGTTCCTACTTAACAACCACTATGCGTCTGTGTTATTTGATACTGGTGCGGATTTAAGTTTTATATCCACTGAATTTAAAGACCTACTTGGTTTAGCACCTAGTAAATTAGCAACGCCCTATACAATAGAATTAGCTAATGGCAAACAGTTACGATCAGACGATATAGTGGAAAGTTGCGTACTAGTGATGGGAGAACATGAATTTAACGTAGATCTGTTGCCGATAGATTTAGGAAGTTTTGATGTCATTTTAGGCATGGATTGGTTAGCAAAGAACCATGCTGAAGTTAATTGTTATGACAAGCAAATCCGCATACCCTTGGCAAGTGGTGAAACGCTGACTATTCAAGGAGAAAGACCTGGCACTGTGATGAAGTTAATTTCGTGTATGAAAGCACGAAAGTGCTTGCGAAAGAAGTGTCAAGCTTTCTTAGCCCACGTGGTGGAGAAGAAGGATGAAGAAAGGAAGATAGAAAGTATACCTATAGTAAGAGATTTCCCCGATGTCTTTCCAGAAGATCTACCTGGGTTACCACTTCAAAGACAAGTGGAGTTTCGAATCGATCTAGTACCAGGAGCTGCACCAGTAGCACAAGCACCTTATTGATTAGCTCCCTCGGAAATGCGAGAACTATCGAATCAATTACAGGAGCTACTAGACAAGGGTTTCATACGCTCGAGCTACTCACCTTGGGGAGCCCCGGTACTATTTGTCAAGAAGAAAGATGGTTCGTTCCGTATGTGTATTGATTACAGGGAACTTAACAAACTGACCATCAAAAATCGGTACCCTTTACCGAGGATTGATGATTTGTTTGACCAATTACAGGGATCTAGTTTCTATTCCAAGATAGATCTACGATCCGGGTACCATCAGCTGAAGATACACGAGGACGATGTACCAAAGACTGCGTTCCGAACGAGGTATGGTCATTATGAATTTCTAGTCATGCCTTTTGGGCTAACGAACGCACCTGCCGTGTTCATGGACTTAATGAATCGAGTGTGCAAACCTTACCTTGACAAGTTCGTGATAGTGTTTATAGATGACATATTAATTTATTCCCGAACCGAAGAAGAGCACGAGCAACACCTTCGATTGATTTTAGAATTGTTGAGAAAGGAGAAGTTGTATGCAAAGTTTTCAAAGTGTGATTTTTGGCTAAGAGAAGTACACTTTTTAGGCCATGTCGTCAACGAGAAGGGAATTCATGTTGACCTTTCAAAAGTAAAGGCCATTAAAAACTGGGAAGTGCCGAAGACGCCGACGGAAATACGACAATTTTTAGGTCTGGCAGGCTACTATCGACGGTTTATTGAAAATTTCTCGAAGATAGCACAACCCCTTACTGCGCTCACACAGAAAGATAAGTCGTTTAATTGGGGAGATAAAAAAGAAAAGGCGTTCCAGTTGCTAAAACAGAAACTTTGCAGTGCACCTATTCTAGCCTTACCAAAAGGGATGGATGACTTCGTAGTTTATTGCGATGCTTCGCATCAAGGACTTGGTTGTGTCCTTATGCAAAGAAATCAAGTCATCGCGTATGCATCACGACAACTCAAAGTGCACGAGAAAAATTACACCACTCACGATTTGAAATTGGGCGCAGTGGTGTTTGCACTTAAGATATGGCGTCATTACTTATACGGCACCCATTGCACAATCTACACCGATCATAAAAGCCTACAACATATATTTGCTCAAAAAGAATTAAACATGAGGCAACGACGGTGGGTTGAATTATTGAATGATTATGATTGTGTAATCAAGTACCACCCTGGAAAGGCGAACGTTATAGCAGACGCTTTAAGCAGGAAAGAAAGGGTGAAGACATCACGTGTTAAAGTCTTAGGGCTAACTATAAGTACGAACCTCACCACCCTTATCCACGAAGCCCAACGAGAAGCTTTGAAGCCTGATAATATCAAAGACGAGGGTCTCCGTGGTATGGTTGACAACTTAGAATCCAAAGAAGACGGTACCCTGTACTTTGTCAACCGAATATGGGTTCCTCTCAAGGGAGGATTACGTGAAAGAATACTTGATGAAGCCCACAAGACGAAGTATTCCGTGCACCCCGGTGCAGATAAAATGTATAAAGATGTAAAGGGATACTATTGGTGGCCTAATCTTAAGGGTGATATAGCAAATTATGTGGGAAAATGTTTAACTTGCGCAAAAGTCAAGGCGGAATATCAGAAACCATCCGGATTATTACAACAGCCCGAGATTCCCATGTGGAAATGGGAACAAATCTCGATGGATTTCATTACGAAGTTACCTAGGACTCCAGGTGGTTATGACACCATATGGGTGATAGTAGACCGGCTAACCAAATCCGCGCATTTCTTAGCTATCAAAGAAACGGATAAGATGGAGCGGTTAGCTAGACTATATATAAAAGAGATCGTGTCAAGACATGGAGTCCAGTCTCGATTATTTCCGACCGCGACAGTCGATTTACGTCTCATTTTTGGAAGTTGTTACAAAAAGCTTTGGGCACGCGATTAGATATGAGTACCGCCTACCATCCCCAGACTGACGGCCAAAGCGAGCGAACTATACAAACATTGGAAGATATGCTAAGAGCGTGTGCAATTGATTTTGGTGGTAGCTGGGATGTTCACCTTCCTTTGGTGGAATTTTCATATAATAATAGCTACCACACGAGCATAAAGGCTGCACCGTTCGAAGCTTTGTATGGTCGTAAGTGTAGGTCGCCCTTGTGCTGGGCGGAAATAGGCGATAGACAAATGACGGGTCCCGAACTAATTCAAGAAACTACTGACAAGATATTTCAAATAAAAGAACGACTGAAAACGGCCCGCGATCGACAGAAAAGTTATGCGGATGTGAGACGCAAGCCTTTGTAATTCCAAGTGGGAGATAAAGTTCTTTTAAAGGTCTCGCCATGGAAAGGAGTTCCGAGGTTTGGAAAGCGGGGCAAGCTCAGCCCAAGATATACCGGACCATTTGAGATCCTGGAAAGGACAGGTCCCGTGGCCTATAAGTTGAAGCTACCTGAAGAACTTAACGGGGTACATGACACATTCCATGTGTCGAACCTTAAAAAGTGTCTATCCGATGAATCTTTAATCGTACCCCTAGACGAAGTACATATTGACGAACAATTACATTTTGTTGAAGAACCGATAGCCGTTACCGACTGGAAAGAACAAAAACTACGAAGAAGTCGGATTAAGTTAGTGAAGGTACAGTGGAAATCTAAAAGAGGACCCGAGTTTACCTGTGAAAGAGAAGATCAAATTCGAAAGAAGTACCCACACCTCTTCCCGGACCCAACTATAACAGTTAACTAACAACAAATTTCGGGACGAAATTCTTCCAACAGGGGGAGAATGTGACACCCGGTAATTTTCCATATACTTTAATCTTTATATTGATCAAAATTACGTGTTATTTATATAATTTATATGAGGTATAAACCATAGTATACTTGAAATGTGGACGAGAACAGTCGTTATGCCTACAGGATTGTATAAAGTGCCGATGAGAACGGCTATATGATGAAGATAGCCCAGTAATAGTTTAGAGGTGACAAATATATCAAGCTAAATATATATCTATGATCCAATATAAGGGGTAATGGTAAGACCATGCCCAGTAATGTCCTAATTCCCTAATTAGGACCAAAACGCCATAAACGTTTAAATAATGGAATATAGTCGCCGAACCGGCCCAAACCAAGATCGTAAAGCATAACTAGGCAATTAAAAATATGAAACTATGAAGTGTTTAAATACATATAAGTCGGAATAATAATATCATAAATTAAATAACCTGTGACAGATATCAATATGGAGCATCTACTAAATCGAATTTAGCTCGCGATTAAATTTAACTACACCCCATACCGTGAGCTGAATTAAATGCCAAGTTGTCTATTGTTCGTGATACATCCTAGATGACCAATTACTCTATGAAAAATCTCTTCAAAAAAAAACCTAAGCCATTGTAAGTCCAATAAATCGATCAATTATCGTCAGGTTTCATCATAATGCCTATCCCTTTCAACCCGAACTTGAGAATCGAACCTATCACTAAATTAAACAACCAAGATATATATATAAAATGACCATATTACCCCTCCTAGTTCAGCCCATAAAACCGAAGGACACCCCCACCCCATTCGGTTTATACATTCATGTATTTAACACTAGACATGATCATATATCATCATGCCTAATCTCATCCAACATCATCCATACATACATAACCTCATCATCATCAACTTTACCATCATCCATGGGAAACACAATCATATTGCAAGAACAAAATAAGCCTCCAAAGTCCCTCCCTTGAGCTGGCCACATTTTTAAAACAATAAAAGCCATGCTTTGACTCTTACACTTGACAAGATTGTGAAGATTGGGCATGATTCAATCCCTAGATTTGGGGGATAATTTCCCCTACACTCTTGTCAATATAATCCATCAGCTATGGATCAAAAATATCACAAAGAAACTCCACAACTCATCTCCAACATAACCTCTACCTTGCTCTCGGCTGCTACTGCAGTACCGCCACCATCAGCCACCAACTTTGCAACCTTATTTCTCTGCGTTTTTGTTCTATACAACTGGAACCCTAGATACCGTTGGAAAGCTAAGAGAAATCCTTAAACCGTGGTGGAAAGCATTGATCGGATCTCTGCCCGGAAAACTCGGTAAGAAGCCTTGAACCTTCAAAGGTCACTACTGGAAACTGCATTTTCCAGCAGTACCCCCCTCTCTTCTTTTGTTCATATCTCACAAACCACTTGGTATTTTTGGGTGATTCTTGTTTAGGAATCCAAGGAAACTCGCAAGGATCACGAACCACCTTTTGAACATCCATTTCCGGCTTCATTTCAGCATTAGGTAAGCCGAAAACTCGAGTTGTAACAGTTTATGGTGGCTGGAAAAACACAGATTCTGTCCAGCCACGGTCTCATCATTTTACTTGACCCTAATCCACCTATTTCATGTTATTTGAACATATTGTAGACTCTTAACATCGTGGTTAACGTCAAGGAACTTGGATCTCGTCTTAAATCGCTCAAAAACCGACATTCCCAAGGTACTAATGCCATATAATGTTTAGTAGAAAAACATGGACTAAGCCTAAGATACATATACATAATGAGGTGATTAGACATAAACATAAACTTGAAGTGTGTTGAAATGACATATAATTAAGGATAAATCATGTTAAGTAAAAGATATAAAGGATTTAAAGGGTGTTTAAGGAAGGTTAAGGTTAATAGAACACCTAGTTAAGGTAAAAATGATCTTGAGTAGTAAAACCCACTTATAAATAAACAAGATAATATAAATGTAAAGACGGAATCTTGGTTATGTTGAACTTTAAAAAGGGTATATAACTAACGTATTAAAAACCGTATCGGGTGTAGTATGAGAATAAATATTTTTACTATCATAAAAGTAAAAATAATAATAGTAATAATAACAGTAATAATAATAATAATAAAAGTAACAAAAATAATAAGAGAAACGACTACGGGAAATCGGATACTAAAATATATATAAAAGTGCAATCCTTTGCACAGAGGATACATGGATATAATGGCTTTAAAACAAAGAGATATATATATAAATACACTCGTATAATCCTATGAATACACGGGGAATACGTGTAAGATATACATAAGTAAATGTAAATATACAATATTGTATGGGTCAAGGATAATGGTAAAAGCATGTAATATAATTATAAGATTTAAAAAGAATATTAATAATACTTATAATATATACATAACAAAATAAGTATACAAGTCATACACATATATTCCTATATATGTGCAACAAATATAAAATACGGGTTTTTGTGATGGACATTGCGAGTAACTGCAAGGGTGGAGGTGCCGGTAGTCGGGACGTCCTGTCTAGGCTGGTAACTGAATATATCATAGATGGGCCCGTTACCTACCTGGGGACTAACGATGAGAGCTCCAAAACCTATTAGGCTAAAGCATGTCACGAACGTCATGATTACCGACGAATAATTTGTATCGAGCATTCCCTAATGCTCGGAGGATATATATATAAAGAGGATATAACGGAAATACATAACAAGTATAAGACGTTGTCTAACGTCCGTATCGCTAATGTATAAAAAGTATACATATATACCGTCACCTCATAAGTATGTATCGGGCTAAGTATTAATAGTAGTATGAATATTATGTACTGAAGTACGTACGTATACGATATGATACAGGAACTCACCAAGTATAACGGAACATTATTCCTCATTTAAGGTGAGTCTCACAGCCCCTATTTTCACTATTTTCACTATGTTTTAAACTGTTTTCGGGGCGAGGGACACGTGTTTAAATATGTTTTATCATGGTGTATATCTTGATTTACAATGTGCGTGTACATGAGATATTTGGCGCGCTCATGGTACATAAAGTCCCCGGTATATATTGTAACCATAAACTATAGGCAACTATAGCCGAGGAACTCTACGGGTAGTACTACTGGTCTGACCAACCCACTCGTAAGTCGCGCCACTTTATAAGACGGGTGCTTAGTTTTCCGATTTATTTATTCCCTCGTGGACTCGTGGGATGTTATGTGGGGCTTTATGGTGTATATATATAGTCAAGGAATGGTTACGAACTCATGTATTCACGTTACACTGCAAGTCAGGGATACTGCATTCATGACGTTATGAGAATTATATTATAAAGCATTTTATCGAGTCACAAAACTTGTGAACTCACTCAGTTTATACTGATTAAATTATTTTACGTGTCTTTCAGGTATTTAGCTACGTGGAGAGGTCACGGTGTCTCACTACGGTTTTATGTTTAACTATGGAAATTTCATGTATGAGGATTTTATATTTTGGAGTTTTCACGGTTATATCTCCCTTCGGCAGGACATAACTGTGAAATCTCAATATGTTATATGTAAACCTTTTTATGGATATTTTTGTAAAACTTATATTATGAATGAAATCCTCATGTATTTTATCATATAGTTGTTTGCTTAACCGCGCTCTCGAAAAACCTTTCATGAGTCGCACACCGGTTGTTTCCGCCTATGGACCGGGTGTGACAATCCGGGTAAGGCCAACGTAGTAGCTGATGCTTTAAGCCGAAAAGACAGAATCAAACCATTAAGGGTACGAGCACTCGGAATGATTGTTCAAAGTAGCCTAACCGAACAAGTTCGCGTTGCACAAGATGAGGCCTTGAAGGCAGATTAGCTAGAAAAAGAAGAACTACATGGAAATGAAAGGAATTTTTAGAAGAAAATTGATGAAGTATATTATTACAAAAACCGGGTCTGGATTCCAACACTTCATAAACTCCGAAAGTTGATTCTTGATGAAGCACATAAGTCCAAATATTCTGTTCATCCAGGTACTGATAAGATGTATAAGGATGTTAAAGAATTTTACTGGTGGCCTGGTATGAAAAAGGATATAGCCGTGTATGTAAGTAAATGTGCAACATGTGCAAGGGTAAAGGCGGAATATCAAAAACCTTCGGGAATGTTACAACAACCCGAAATCCCACAATGGAAATGGGAACAAATTACCATGGACTTTGTGACACACCTTCCTAAAACCTCCCGAGGACACAATGCAATTTGGGTAATTGTGGACCGATTAACCAAATCCGCACACTTTATTCCCATCCGTAACAACTACACCACCGAAAAACTCGCTCAAATTTACATCGATGAAATTGTATCTCGACACGGAGTACCTCTTTCTATTATTTCCGATCGAGACAGTCACTTTACTTCACATTTCTGGAAAGCAGTACAAGAAGCCTTGGGAACCCGAATCGACCTAAGTACGGCTTACCATCCCCAAACCGATGGTCAATCCGAACGAACCATCCAAACCTTAGAAGATTTACTTCGTGCTTGTGTACTGGACTTCAAAGGAAATTGGGATCAACACCTCCCGCTCGTTGAATTCTCTTACAATAACAACTATCACAGTAGTATAGAAGCAGCACCTTATGAAGCTCTATATGGGCGAAAATGTAGATCACCACTATGTTGGACAGAAGTGGGTGATACTCAAATTTCAAGATCCGATTTAATTCAGGAAACCACCGATAAAATTCACCAAATTAAGCAAAAATTGAAAGCTGCCCGTGACCGACAAAAGAGTTATGCCGATGTTCGCAGAAAACCGTTATCTTTTGAAATAGGTGATAAGGTATTTTTAAAAGTATCGCCATGGAAGGGTGTTATAAGATTTGGAAAGACTGGTAAACTAGCCCCGAGATACATCGGACCTTTTGAGATTATTGCAAAGATTGGTCCCGTAGCTTACCGATTAAAACTACCCTTAGAACTGGGCACTATTCATGACGTGTTTCACGTATCGAATCTGAAAAAGTGTTTGAATGATGAAACGACAATAGTACCACTGGAAGATGTTCAGATCAACGAAAAGCTCAACTTCATAGAGGAACCAGTAGAAATTGTAGATGGGAAAACCAAACAGTTACGACACAACAAAATTTCATTGGTAAAAGTTCGGTGGAATTCAAAACAAGGACCCGAATATACTTGGGAACGAAAGGACGAATTCCGAAAGAAATACCAACACCTGTTCCCTAGAAAACTGATGACACATTAAATTTCGAGGACGAAATTTCTTAACGGGGGGAGAATGTGACATTCGTGACAAAACGAGGTATACTATATTCATTACGTAACAAGTAAACGATAAATCGGTTAATTCGTAGTGCTTAAACGAGTAACCGACCGATACTAATTATGACCTGTATACATACTGAGGGGTCATATACGAGTTATATATATATTATAGAGGCTAACATATTGATATTTAGGCCCCAGTACGTTTAAAACTCTTTAAACGAAAAAGGTTTCGTTTATTGATACGCTTTAAGCTTAAACGCAATCGTTAATATCAAAACAAGCATTGTAGCATCCTTTAAGCCGAAAAAGATTTATAAAACACTTATATGACATGTTCTAAGCAATCCGTGAAAATATTTTGAAATTTTACAATGAGTCAGTACGTTTTTCTTATTTTACAAAAAGAAGCTGAAAAACACTCGTTTTCGCGCTGGTTTTCGCACTCGAACTAGTTTTCTTGCGAAAAACTGAACCCGAACTAAATTTTGGACCGAATTTTACGTATGGCACGAAAACCGAGGCACCATTAGGCCAAAAAGAGGCCCAATGGGCCCTTATAGACTTGCGGTCGCAAGGGGGACAGCCCACCCCCCTTCTAGTATCTTTTATATAAAAGAATATGTGGAGATATTTTGTACCCAATTTTCCAGAGAAAAGTTACCTTTGCTGTTCTTATTCATCAAGCTTCATCAAACCCTAAGGTAAATAGTGATTTTCCTTGATTTTTAACCATGATTAACATAGTTTAACCATGAAAAATTAATCCTTGATTAGTTTTAAACATGTTTAACCATCCAAAAAACCATAAAAATCAAGTAAAACCATGTTTTGATGTTAAACATGTTTACAAACCAGGAACATATACTTTTTTGGTCAAAAACGCGGATTAGAACATGAATACAACGTTTTTACGGTTTAAAAGTTCGGTTTGAACCCAAAACCGAAACCCTAATTATCAAGGCTGTCACATGGATGATTTATGCTTGGTTTGATGTTATATGATATGTAGATACATTGAGTTTGCAACCCGAGACCCGGAGAGTCGTTTAAGCTAGCAAAACTCATCGAAAACCGACAAGGTAAACCCGTAACACTCGTTTTGGGGCTGTTTAGTGTTAGGTTGTGACGTGCTTGTTTTTAGCTTGTGAAAATTTTCAGAGACATTAGGTATCATATAAATTAGTTCATGTTCAAATTTGGAAATATTTCGATAAAAGGAGAATATTTGGTGAATTTATTCCCGTTTATGAGCGTTTATTTGGGAAAAATAGCTAAACATATTGAAAAATTATGAAAATTGGTTTTGGAGTTTAATATGTGATGGTAAGATCGCTGGTAAATTTTGGGGATCATTGGAAATTCCTATGTATGGTTTGTGCAATTATGGTTTAACCGAATCTTAACAGCCGAAAAACGCACAAAAAGGCATTTTGTCAAAAGAGTTAGGTTCAGGAGATTTTTCAGGGGCTATGTAATAACATTGAGGCCATTTGTAAAAATTATCGGATTTTTCGGAGGTCGTTTGATATAAACGGGCCATTTATTACACGATTATAACCTATTAAATGAATTTTTATAAGTAAATAATTAATCATAAAATTTCTGAAAATATTTTTATTAAATTCTCCATGTCTTAGCGTATTTTTAAAAAAATTTACATAATTTATGTATAAGTACATATTTAGTTATGATTAATCAAAGGTTTAAATTATAATTGTTTTAACGAAACCGGCAGTTTTGTGTTTAACGGACTGACTGGTATGTCAAAATGTCAAAAGTGGTCAAATATCATATTTTTGAATGATACTGATAAAAACGAACTTTTTACGAGAATTCCGGACAATTCGGGTGGATTGTACGCGTTTTGTATAATCAAACCCGTGTGAAAACGGAAACGAACCCTGCGATCAAACCAGATATTGAAACCTTAAAATTCTTTAATAAATCAAATCATTTTATTAATAAATATATTTACTTAAGTTTATGTGATCTTACCTAATCCCGAAACGTATAAACAATCAACTTGGCTAGGCTCGGGAAACGGTGAAACTGAGCCAAATCCAGTTTTTAACATTTCATAGTATATAACGTCACAATCTAAGACTATGGTCATGTTCTGGGCCTAACAGCTATACCCAGATTATCTATACAGCCCGACTTAGCTTGAACACTGTACTAGTATTAACAATACGATACCGTTTATAGGAATCAGGCTATAAGCGAGGCACCTGACTTATTGATACGTAATTTCCGTGCGAACTACGATAAGGTGAGTTTCACGACCCCCACTTTCTAAACTGTTTTACGAACTTTTGGGGTGAAAAGCATGTTTACATATACTTATATACTTGAAAACGTGTGATGATGTGGATTATCTAAGTACTAACACTTGACAAGTCCCCACAAACACAAGTGATTAACTTCGTGCCGGTGACGTGTGGATAGTACTATCGGTTTGACAAACCCAACTGACAGGGCCGGAGGGGTATGCCGGAACATATGTAAACCCAGTTGCACATTGTCATTATATTTTTACATACTGCTATGTGGTGTTAGACATAGTACATACTTGGGGCAAAGTGGTTGTTAATTGCCAACGGGTGTGCATAGGAAGTGGAGGCCATGCGTTATAGCTCGTTTCAGTTTCACTTGTGGCTTAGTATAATACATCATACACATACATGTATACATACACACTGTAAACTTTACGAACTCGTATACTGATTTCGTTGATACTCGTGAAACTTGAAACTCACCAACTAGACGTAGTTGACCCGTTTTAACATGCTTTTCAGGTAAAGCGAAAGTGGAATGATGTGCTTACATGCTTGGTGTTAGAAGGAAAGTTGAATAGCTGTGAATAGACGCTGATATATAATATTGAATAAGAAGCTCGTAAACCGGTTATGTGTTTTTCATCTAGTTTGTAAACATAGTACCTACCAATGTAATATGATGTAAACTAGTTGTTGAATTTCTTTATAAACAATGTGGTTGATACCAGTGTTATCTGTTACATTCCCGTATTACGCTTCCGCAACTACCTAGTCGGGGTGTGACATTTTGTCCCTCAAAAAGGATCTTGGACTCTTGAGTCGTGACTTAGCAAATGCCACAGTTGTTATAGTCTATGATCTGCCATTCAACTTTTCGAATATGATTTTTGAGCGAATGGTAAGCATCTTAAAGAAGGCTAACAAAGATAGATTTCTAGCCTATCCAAGGTTTCTGCAGATAATTTTCAACCATGAGCTTCAAGATTTGCCCACAATGGGTACAACTCACACGCTGCAGAACCCAAATACCTATAAAAGGATTGCTAATCTAGCTAGCACAAGCAGATTCAATTCTAATGTTGAACTTGATGTATTACCATGGTTGGTGGACCATGATGCAGAGATCATGCATGTACCTGAGTTAACCTCAGATGAGGAGGATGATGAAATGGAGACTGATGATAGTGATGAAAGTGATGATAATGGAGATGCAGGTTATGATAATGAAGGAGGAGCTGCTAGACTTTTGTTTGCAAAGGTACAAGAACAGGGGGAGAACCAACCCATCCAAACGCCACCTCACTCACCACTACCTACCCTAACCCAAAGCCCACCTAAAACTTTAAACCAAACACCACCACAAACACTTGACCAATCTACATCCCAACCTCAAACCCAAAGTCAACCAATAGATGATCCTTATATAAGAGAAACTCTTCCCACAAACTTACAAAGCTTCCCATCCACACCAATAACAACCCCATCACATTCCCAAATATAAGAACAACCTATCCAACCACAATCCTAATCCACTACACCACCCACTGACAATATCTAACCAAACCCTAAACTTTTCTCTACTTCACCTACCCCTCCCTCTGCTACTCATTTTATTTTTAAAATAAATCTTCAGTTGTTGTGTAAAAATTTTGATTTAAAAGAAGACAATGTTGAATTGAAAAAGCAGAATGATGACTTGAGAGCTTAGTTGGCCCTAGCACTTTCAAAGATTCAAACCCTGGAACAGGAGGTTGAGAAGACCTCAGTTGCCCCAAAACAGGGGAGAATATTCCAACCAATGAGACAACTAGTGCTGATGGTGATAAGGAGGTGGCAGATGAGGAGGATGAGACTGTAGTGCAGAGTGTGAATGATGGTTTGAAATACATTTTGAGTGCTTATGGTGATAGTGAAGATGAGGTGGATAGTGGAGGAAGAATGATCCTTGATGAAGATTATGAAGGTGATATGTCTAATGATGATGTTCAAGACTATGATGTGAATAATGATGAAGTATTGAATACTGTGTATGGTGATGCTGATGATGAGTTGTTAAGAACGGAGAAAGATAGTAATGTTGAAATAAGAAATCAAGCCACTGAAGATATAGTAACAACTGAAGCAATGGCAACTGATACAGTGGCTACTGATGTACAAACTGAAGCAAATGTTACTGATGTACAGACTGATGTTGTGATGGAGGAAGGAGCTGAACTGAGGAACTTGTACTTACAGAACAAGAAACAAATGAAGTAGGTTCCAAAAGAGTAGAGCAGGATGAGGAGATGGATGACTTAGTGGAGGATATTAATAATTTTCCCTCTGAAACAGAAGAGGAAACGAGAAGAAGTTTAGAAAAGGGAAAAGCTATTGCTGCTGATGAGGAGGATGAGCCTGTTAAGGCTAATGTTGATGAATAAGAAGAGGATGAAATGATGCTGCTGCTAGAAGGCTTGAGCAAGTAATGAAACAAACTAGGGAGAGGGAAACATTGCCCAAAACCTGACTGCAGAAGAGCTCGCAGAGCAGGAAACATTGATTGAATAGACAAACATTGCCAAAAATTTTTATGACGAAGGTGAGGAGGAACAAGAGGTGATTGAAACATTGATAAAGATGAAAAGGGCTGAAGAGGTAGCTAATTCCTTAGCCATGGTGGTGAGTATGTTCAGTCAATCCCAAAAACAACCTGACAAGAAACCTGAGAAGGAAACTGAGAAAGCTGAACAGGAAAAATCTTCAAAGATGGAGGAAACTGGAGAAACAATAGAAGAAATGAAGGAAAACCTGTCAAAGTTGCATGAGGAGTTCTCAGCTAAAGTGAATAGATTTGCAAAACTTTATACAAGAAAAAGGAAGGCTGATAAACAAGTTGATAAAGAAAAATCAGCTAAAAGGGCTAAATGGGATGAAAATAATGAATATTTTGTTGAAGAGAAGGAAAGCCCATTGAGGCCTGATCCAATTAACACAATAAGGCCTGATGATATACCCAATCAAAAAGAAGCAAGATGGGATGATCAAAATGAGTACTTTGTTAAAAGCCCATAGGAGTAGGCAAGTCCATTAAGGCCTACACCAATTCAAATAGTTAGGCCTGAGGATTTACTCAATCCTGAAGAAGCAAAGATTGATGCTATGAATGAGTCAACTGAGAAGGAAGATACAACTGAAGAAGATGGATCTAATAATGATAATGATGAAGAAGGTGTTAAGCGTGCTGAGGCTGAAATAGTTGATATTATGTCCCCACGTGTTGAAATGACCGATGAACAAAGGGAAAATATTCAACACAATATGGATGAAGCTCAAAAGAAAAATCCATTAATTGTGAAACTGACCACATTTGGGCATAAGTTTGAAAATGGCTCCACTTTCTGATGAGGAGTTGCAGAAGTTAGTTGAGAAAGAGAATTATGAGATTAAAAGGAGAATTCAAGAAAAGAACCATGAATCCATGAGATATAGGGACTATTTGAGAGGATGTGGATTCTCATAAAAAGATTTGACTAAGATGACCTTCAAAGACCTTGAAGAACATTTACTTTGAATAGAGAGAGAATAGAGAGAGAAGAAAATGAAAGATTGAAAGAAAGAATTGAAAATCTAAAGAAAAGATATGCAAGAAAGTGTGGATACCTGATTGAAAAAGGTATGGCACCTAAGATGATTGATAGCTTCTCAAAAGCTGTAGTTAAGTCTCATTATAATAGACTTTCAAAGAAGGAGCAATCAAAGAGAGATCAACCTAAACCGTCTGTTAAGCAATCTTAGAGAGATCAACCTGAACCCCCTGTCAAGAAAAGAAGGATTATGACTCTAAGAGAGAAGTAGAAAGCTGAAATTGAAAAGGATGATTGAAAGGATCCAAAACACAAGATATTCCTGTCCCAGTGGAAGTAAAGCGAGAATAGGCTGAACCCACAGATCCATGGAAAAATGAGGAAATGATTAGAATCTTGAAGGAGGTGATGGTAAATTTAAAAGGGATGAAGGAAAATGTATTTGATATTCTAGGTAAAGCACAACTAAAACAGCTGTTCTATGAACAGAGAGCTGAATGGGAAAAGGTAGTGTTAAAGGTGTGAATCCCATAAGCTTTAATGGTGAAAGATTTGTACCAGCAGGACAGTTAGGTGATGAAAAGATTTTGGAAATGATTGGAAGACTACACAGATATGGAGGTGAAAACCTAGTTGATCTAGTTAAAATGCCTGCTGAATTGATAGTAAGGATGCATAAGAAAACATTTGAAATCATAGGGCCCACTAAACCTATGAAGTCAATTCCAACAAGGCCCTTTGCTTCAAGGAGATATCCCTCAACAACTAGGGGTGTTTCAAGTAGAGCTAGAACCTAAAGGGTAGAAAGGCCCCAAACTGAAATAGACTTGCCAATGAACATCTACTATGACTCTGTATCCAATAGTTTGAAGGTGATCATACGGAGCAGACAATTGAGAGAGATCATCTTCAAAGATGATTTTGCTGAATACAAAAGAGAACAGCTTGAGATTATAGCCAATCTTGAATTATATAACTATCATAACAAGAACAAGATGGCCGGAAGACAACAGAATGAGTTGTCAAAATATTTAAAGAATGAAGCTGAAAAGGGATTTCCTCTGCTGGATCAAAGGAAGAAGTGGGAGCTGACCAAGCATGAAAAGAACAGAAGAATCAAGCGTATAAGGAGTATAAGAAATGCTGAATTTGATTATCTTTCTAAGTTCAGAAACAAAAACCCACTGTCCAACTTGAATACGTATATCAGTATGAGGAGACGCATGAAAACACCCAATCATGAAGTCCAGAAGAACGGCAGAATTGTTGAAATCGACAACAAAGAAAATGAAGGACACTACATTCTTAGTAACTCTGATGACCTTATACTGTCAGAAATGATGAAGATCTGACCATTTTGCAGAATGAAGATGTGAGGGACATATTGGAAATGACAATTCCTGAAAATCACCCTCATTATCAAATATTGTCTATCTTCAAGCAAAGAGCAGGAGCAGTGATAGTAAGAAGAAGACAAGCAACCCATAATGCAAGAAGATGAAGATTTTTATATTATGGTTTGCTTTGTAATGTCTACGGAAAGATGTTGAATATGTAATATTTTAACTTTTGTTATGTAATTTGATTTCGATTTTGATATGTATTTTGATTAAATGTATTTAACCTTAAAGGTGTTTTGGGACAGCTGAGGTCTTCCAATCTAGGGGGAGATTGTTGAGTCATAGATTTGACATGAAATGACTCAAGGAAGATTGGAATCTTCTCAACACTCCCCATAAATGACTAAGTATGGAAACCAAGCGCACTTGAACGTCCCAGCAAGGTTTTACTTGTCCTAGCAAGGTATTTTGTCCTCCTGGCAAGGTTATCTTCTTAAAGTCTTCTTTAGTGAAAATCCGAGCAGGTTTCACTATGTCTAGCAAGGTTGTTCTTCATAGCCAAGAAAGGTTTACTTCCGAGTAGGCTCTTGGCTAACCAAGATTTTGAAGCCAAGTATTTGGAACCAGCACACTTGTAATTGCTAATAAGTTTTTCATTAACAAAGAGTTGAAAGGATTTCTGAAGAACAAGTTTGCTGGTTAGATCTTATCGGGAAATGTCTGCTATGGTCAAGAGGATTGAAGTCTGCTAGGTGAGTATTTTCTAAGGAAAATACTCTAAGTAAAGTCTACCCAGAGAACTGTTCACCAGCACACTTGAAGGTTACTAGATCTACTTGTAAAAGACAAAAGGCACAAATCCTACCCGGAAGACCTATTTTTACACTTAGTATGTTTTTGAATATGTAATATGATTATGTCATGTCCCTAGAACATCCACTATCCATATACCATACTTCATTTACTGGTGTGGACTATTCCCGCACATATCAAATAAAAATGATCAGTTTGGCAATGAAATGCAAGCTGAATCAACTTGCAAATCAACAGTGACATGGACAATTGGTGCATTTTAATTCAGAATAGGATTAGGATCTTCATAAACTACTTCACAAACATCTGATTCAATTGTTTCATAGCCACTGTCAATTGAACTTTTCACATAAGGAATTATGCTTTTGCACTCGTGCACTACATAATCCTTTTCATTTGATTCATCTCTCACATATTTTCCTCTAGAAACTTGATCAACATACCTTGGCTTCCATAAGAAACCATGAGGTTCAAATCCATATTTCAGAAGAAACTTTTCAATACCATTTAGTTCTCTTGATGTTTTCTTAGAGAACACTCCCTTAAAATTTTTCTTTCCATTTCTTGGTGAATTTTTTGAATCATCAAGCTTTACTGATCTTGATTCACCCCTTGGAACAATTTTGATGGGTTGAGTATTGTTTTTCATGACTACATCAGATTTTTTTTGGGAATTGTTTCTTTTAACTTGTTGTACTGTAGTTCTTTTAAATTTTTCTTGTAACATCCTAAAATTTTTATATTGATAAATAAAAGAAAGTTATGTTTAGTAAATTCACGTTTTAGTTATTTAATGTCGAGTAAGGAACGGGTCTTGGGCTTAGTTATTTTATGAACTCGGCCTGTCTCGACCCGTAGGAAGCCAACCCGAGCCTAACCAAACCCGTAGTATATAAACGAAAGTTCTTGACACTTTCACCATTTTCACCATCTTCCTTCACTTACACCCACCCAAACACTCTCATTTCTAGAGAGAGAAGCTAGAGAGAGAAAGTTCTCAAATCACAAATCCGAGTCCACAATCTTGTTCCTAATCGTTTTTGGTAAGTCCCTCTCGAAAATCATCCGTTTTCATAACCATTTCGGCCTCAAATCGAGCAAAAACGTAACTTGAGTTTTCGGGTCAAAAACCGCCTTGTTTTGGTGTCAAAATGCAAGCTTTTGTGTTTAAAAGTACTAGGAATCGATAGCCCTTTCAATCCCGAGCATTTCCATGTCAAAAACTTCGATTTTGGGTCAAAAATCTGGAAAATCTGGAAAACCCGTGGGTTTCTCCGTCGCCCAGCTTGAAGGAGTCGAATCAGACTTATTCGATCGAACCAGTCGATCGAATCAGTCCATTCGATCGAATGCGTAGATCGAACAAGTCCAGTCGACCGAATAGGGAAGCAACCGAATGGTCTCCAACTCATTCGATCGAATGAGTTTTGTATTCGATCGAATGAGTGTTGTATTCGATCGAACGTGTTTCTATTCGATCGAACGTGTTCCTGTTTGATCGAACGTGTTCCTATTCGATCGAACGTGTTGTATTCGATCGAACGTGTTCCTATTCGATCGAATCAAGCCAGAACCAAGTTGTTTCCAAGATTCGCCTGAAGTGAAGTTCGTTTATGAAATAAATTAAAAACCTAATGGAAAATGTGTTAAGGCGGTTATCGAAAATGAGTAGTAGTAATAGTAGTAGCAGTAATTGATATGTGTAAATATTATACAGTTAGCCGAGCCCAATTAAAGAAAGGAATTACAATCAACGGCGAGCGTAACAGGATCCAGGTGAGTTTCTAGCCCCATTCCTTGTTATGTTTTCGGGGCTGTGTGCATACTTGATGTGTTGTTAATACATTTATCCAAAGTGATAAGTGTATGCCATAGGTGATATATGTGATATGTATGAATGATTGCTTGATGGTTCGTGAACGATCTTCGGATATTGCACGTACTGTCAGGTTGTAACGTTATAAATATGGCAAGTATGATATGTATGTTTATGTGTATGAACGTAAGAAAGTTAATAAAAGAAGTAAATGGCGGTTGTATGGTTGTATGGTTACAAAAGGGGTACCGAGCCCTAATAATACTCGAGGTATGATGTATGGTTGTATGGTAACGAAGAGGGAATCGAACCCTACTAATATTCGAAAACATGGGACCAGACCCTAATAATATCTGTGATGTTAGGGACCAGACCCTAATAATATCTGTGATGTTAGGGACCAGACCCTCATAATATCTGTGATGATAGGGACCAGACCCTTATAATATCTGTGATGTTAGGGACCAGACCCTTATAATATCTGTGATGTTAGGGACCAGACCCTTATAATATCTGTGAGGTTATAGGGCGAAAGGCTCTTTAAAACGTATGATTATGAATGTAAAGAAAGTATGTAAGTAAGAAAGAAAGTATGTAAGTAAGAATGAAGGTATGAGTACTTATGTGTGTATGAAAGAAAGTTATGAGGTTAAGTACGTATGTATGTAACAAGGTATTGCATGGTAGTGTATGATTAACTAGAACTCACTCAGCGTAGCTGACTTTTAGTATGCACGCAGGTGAGTAGGTTGAGACAGCTGGCTTGAGTGGAGGACACATGGCAGAAGACTAAAGCCTGGCATCTGAAGATCCGATATGTTTTATAAGTTACGTTTTGATTTTGAAAGACAAGAGGAATGTTTAAAGACATGATTATGAATTGATATGTAATGTTTTATGAAAGTTTTATATTCCGCGTAAAGTTTTTAATTAACTCTGATATTTAGAACTGTGTTTATGAGTAAATCCAACACGAAAGTAGGGTTACCGGTAACGGGGCCTTACAAGTTGGTATCAGAGCAAAGTTCGAGAGATTTAAGCATCCTACATGCTTAGACTCGAACAGAGAATGGGATTTAAGTAAGAAAGGAAAGAAGATGCCAGTTCAAGAATGCCATGTGTCGCTCAAGCAAGATCAGTGAAGGTAAGGTGTATGATTAAATGATATATATTAATGAGAAAGGAAAGATATGTGAACGTCAGGGATAGGAATAATTGATTGTTTGATTTGACAAACTGCTTAAGTAGAACCAGCACAAATAGACTCATAAAGGGAAGTGTATAGGACACGGAAAGTAACGTGATCAGCTAAACACAACTGGCCACTGTTATTACCTGTTAGCCTTACTATCCTTGTACTAAATAGTTCCTTGAGTGATGATGTTTGTGTTTTCTCATATAGGATACTGATGGCTGGAGCTGGAGAATTTGTTGAAACTGGGGGTCGCACTGGGCGTCGTGGCAGGCCTCGTCTTGTCCGGCAACCCTCGGTGGAAGAAGCTTCCCACACCGAAGATGAGGGAAGCGCAGCTGGAGGAGACCAGAACAACAACGAAGAAGTTCAACTTAGCCGCGCAGTTCAAGCAGCCATCGTTCAGGCTGTAGTTGCTGCTGTGAAGAACCTGAATCCCGAAGGATCTGCTGGAAGCCGTGAGCGAACTGCTGAAGGGGCGGGTGGTGATGGTAGAAGGGATGGGGAAGGTGAAAGAGGGGCCTCGAGTGGGGATAAGTCTGTGAAAGTCGATGATAGGAGAGGAGGACAAGGTGGGTGCAGCTATAAGTCCTTCAAAGGTTGTGACCCGCCTAAGCTGACTGGTTTAGGAGACGCAATCGCTACTCTCCAGTGGATAACCGCTATGGACAAGGTTATCCGCATTAGCGAATGCCGTCCCGACCAAGCTGTGGGTTATGCTACTCAGTCATTCGTAGATGAGGCTATGTATTGGTGGGAGAGTGTGGAGCAGAGGAAGACCCGTGAAGAGATCAAAGAGATGAAGTGGGAAGATTTGAAAGAGTTGGTAATGAAGAAGTTCTGTGCAGATGCCGAGGTTGAAAGAACGGAGATGAAGTTCCAGAATTTAAAAGCCGGTATGATGACGCATCGTGAGTATACCACGGAGTTCAACCGACTATCTAGGTTGGTGCCTGACATGGTTGACACTGAGGTCAAGAGAATCAAGTGTTATGTGAGGGGGTTGCCACAAAAGGTCCGCATGTTAGTCAGGGCGATTCAACCTGCTACTTTTGATTCGGCTGTTGGACTCGCGGAAATGGTCTATGCTGACGTGGCCGCGGATGATAGGGTGGAAAGGGACGAAGAGAAAGAGAAGAAAGGGGTCACTCCTGCTAAACGACCCGGTACTCAGTTATGGAACTCCAGGGATAAGAAACAGAAAGTGTGGGAGAAGAGATCGTGTAAGACCTGCGGAAAGAGGCATGGTGGTGAATGCAAGTGGGGTAAAAGTTCTAATGTTTGTCTCAAATGTGGAAAGGCTCATGGTGGAGAATGCAGAATGGGGTCGAATGCCTGTTATAAGTGCGGGAAGGTAGGGCATTATGCCAATGAGTGCAGTGCGAAGCCAACATGTTACAAATGTGGCAAGACAGGCCATATGTCAAGGGAGTGCACTGAAGGTGTAGCTGGAGGTAGTGGAAAGAAGGATGCCGATCAAGCTAGGCCCATAACTAGAGCCTACATGCTGACCCAGGAATAAGCCAGGCAGATTCCGGATGTCGTCACAGGTACGTTTCTAGTGAACGATGTTTCCGCTTCTGTATTATTTGATTCTGGTGCGAATAGAAGTTTTGTAGCTACGACGTTTAGTAAACTAGCTAAAATGAAAGGCTGCCGAGTGTCTGAAACTTTTGTAGTAGAAACCGCAAGTGACACTTCGGTGAAAATAACAAAAATGGTGAAGAATTGTAAGATAGAGTTAGAGGGACATGAGTTCCCTG
Organism: Bidens hawaiensis; assembly: GCF_021521415.1. Classification (NCBI taxonomy): domain Eukaryota; kingdom Viridiplantae; phylum Streptophyta; class Magnoliopsida; order Asterales; family Asteraceae; genus Bidens; species Bidens hawaiensis. The sequence continues at coordinate 57,017 of NW_027497134.1, read as the reverse complement.
TTACTTTGTATGTTATGGCCTTAGGAGGGTTCGATGTAGTCTTGGGTATGGATTGGTTGTCTGAGTTTGAGGCTCAGATAGTATGTAAAAGTAAGATGATAAGGTTAAAGTCATTGGATGGTAGTGCGGTGACGGTTTATGGTGATAAGGAGAGTTATGGGCTTAATGTCATTTCGATGATAAAAGCCGAGGGTTTGTTAAGGCGAGGGTGCGGTGCCTACCTGGCGTATGTTGTCAACGCTACGGCCGAGACGAAAGAAATGAAGAATGTTCCTATTGTGCGCGACTACCCAGAAGTATTCCCTGAGGATCTTCCGGGGTTGCCACCTGAGCGAGAGATAGAATTTCAGATAGATCTAGTACCAGGAGCCCAGCCCGTCGCGAAGGCGCCTTACCGTCTAGCACCGTCCGAGATGAAGGAATTGATGTCCCAACTGCAAGAACTCCTCGACAAGGGTTTTATCAGACCGAGTGTTTCTCCGTGGGGCGCACCGGTTTTGTTTGTGAAGAAAAAGGATGGAAGTATGAGAATGTGCATAGACTATCGTGAGTTGAATAAGCTTACGGTAAAGAATAGATACCCCTTGCCTAGGATTGACGATCTGTTTGACCAACTGCAAGGTTCGAGTTGGTTCTCACGAATAGATCTCAGATCAGGCTACCATCAGCTGAAGGTGAAAGAGGTAGACATCCCTAAAACAGCGTTCCGAACGCGGTATGGACACTACGAGTTCCTTGTAATGTCATTCGGTCTAACAAATGCTCCTGCAGCATTTATGGACATGATGAATAGGGTGTGTCGACCGATGTTGGATAAGTCGGTTATCGTCTTCATCGATGATATATTGATTTATTCAAAGAGTGAGTCTGACCATGCCGAGCATCTGAGAGAGGTATTGGAAGTTCTGAAGAAAGAAAGGTTGTACGCCAAGTTTTCGAAGTGCGCGTTCTGGTTAAGGGAAGTGCAATTTTTAGGTCATGTGGTTAATCCGGAGGGGATTACCGTGGACCCAGCTAAGATTGAAGCGATAACGAATTGGAAGACTCCGCAGAATCCGACTGATATACGAAGCTTCCTAGGGTTAGCTGGCTACTATAGGAGATTCATCGAAGGTTTCTCCAAGATAGCCGCACCGCTGACCGGTATGACCCGTAAGACGATAGTATTCAATTGGGGAAAGTTTCAGGAGGAAGCCTTTGAAGAATTGAAGAAGAGACTCACGCAAGCTCCAATCCTTACTTTACCCGATGGTGATGAGGATTTTGTTGTTTGTGCTGATGCCTCGCATCAAGGGTTAGGTTGCGTGTTGATGCAACGAGGGAAGGTGATAGCCTACGCGTCTAGACAGTTGAAGGTCCATGAGAGTACTTACCCGACGCATGATTTGGAGTTAGCAGCTGTAGTGCATGCTCTTAAGATATGGAGGCATTATCTGTACGGCACTAAGTGTACTATCTATACAGATCATAAGAGTTTAAAGTACTTCTTCGAGCAGAAAGAACTGAACATGAGGCAGAGAAGATGGTTAGAATTGATAAAGGATTACGACTGTGAGATTAAGTATTACCCCGGTAAAGCTAACGTGGTCGCTGATGCGTTAAGTCGGAAGAATGAGGAAGTCCTTGCAACAGTGAAGTCATACAAGTTGATCTTGAACTCAAGTCTTTTTGAAGAAATCATCAAAGTGCAGTCAGAAGTGTTAGTAGACGAAGGGTTAGAAAAGAAAGAAAGGATTTATGGCCAGCAAGATGAGTTGATGGAAAACACTCATGGAGTTAAAACTAGATTTGACCGTATGTGGATTCCACGCCATGGTGATCTTAGAAGTCGAATCTTAGATGAAGCTCATAAGTCAAGGTACTCAATCCATCCTGGAGCTACAAAGATGTACCAAGACTTGAAAAGAGATTACTGGTGGCCAGGAATGAAGAGTGATGTAGTGGATTATGTTAGTAAGTGCTTAACTTGCTTACAAGTCAAGGCCGAGCACCAAAAGCCTTATGGGAAGATGCAACCGCTAGAGATACCTGAGTGGAAATGGGAACACATCACCATGGATTTCATAACTAAGCTACCTCGTACAGCTAAGCATCATGATACCATCTGGGTGATTGTGGACCGTTTGACCAAGAGTGCTCATTTTCTGCCCATACGAGAGGCCATCTCGTCAGAAACGTTAGCAAGCTTGTTCATTAAAGAAATTGTAACCAAGCATGGAGTACCGTTATCGATCGTGTCTGATAGGGATACACGGTTTACTTCGAGGTTCTGGAAGAAATTTCATGAAGCTATGGGGACGAGGTTGAACATCAGTACGGCGTATCATCCTCAAACCGATGGACAGTCTGAAAGGACGATCCAAACCCTTGAGGATATGCTACGTGCTTGCGTTTTAGATTTTGGTGGAAGTTGGGATGATCATCTGCATCTGGCAGAGTTCTCCTATAACAACAGTTACCATTCGAGTATTGGTATGCCACCGTTTGAGATGCTGTACGGTAGACGATGTAGAACCCCGGTGTGTTGGGGTGAGATTGGTCAGAAGGAAATGGGAAGTATAGAAGTGGTTCAAGAAACGTCTTCAAAGTTCGATCAGATCAAAGCAAGAATGAAAGCCGCTCAAGACAGACAAAAGTCTTATGCGGATAAGCGGCGACGACCAATTGAGTTTAACGTTGGCGACTATGTGATGCTTAAGGTCTCGCCTTGGAAGGGGATTATCCGTTTTAGGAAAAGAGGAAAGTTGAGTCCGAGGTACATTGGACCGTTCAAGATTGTAAAACGTGTGGGTGAAGTAGCTTACAAACTGGATTTACCCGATGAGTTAGAAGGAATTCATTCAACCTTCCATGTTTCTCATCTGAGGAAGTGTCTAGCTGATGACACGTCTCACGTGCCATTAATGGACATTGAGGTTGATGAACAATTGAACTACATCGAGCAACCGATAAAGATCGTTGATCGCAAGGAGAAGCAGCTTCGTCACAAGATTATACCCTTGGTCAAAGTGATATGGAAACACCGCAAGGGATCTGATGCTACTTGGGAAGTCGAGGATGAGATGCGCAAGTTTTACCCTAGTTTGTTTATGTAATAGTTAGGTTTCGGGGACGAAACCTCTTTAAGGGAGGAAGACTTGTAACATCCTAAAATTTTTATATTGATAAATAAAAGAAAGTTATGTTTAGTAAATTCACGTTTTAGTTATTTAATGTCGAGTAAGGAACGGGTCTTGGGCTTAGTTATTTTATGAACTCGGCCTGTCTCGACCCGTAGGAAGCCAACCCGAGCCTAACCAAACCCGTAGTATATAAACGAAAGTTCTTGACACTTCCACCATTTTCACCATCTTCCTTCACTTACACCCACCCAAACACTCTCATTTCTAGAGAGAGAAGCTAGAGAGAGAAAGTTCTCAAATCACAAATCCGAGTCCACAATCTTGTTCCTAATCGTTTTTGGTAAGTCCCTCTCGAAAATCATCCGTTTTCATAACCATTTCGGCCTCAAATCGAGCAAAAACGTAACTTGAGTTTTCGGGTCAAAAACCGCCTTGTTTTGGTGTCAAAATGCAAGCTTTTGTGTTTAAAAGTACTAGGAATCGATAGCCCTTTCAATCCCGAGCATTTCCATGTCAAAAACTTCGATTTTGGGTCAAAAATCTGGAAAATCTGGAAAACCCGTGGGTTTCTCCGTCGCCCAGCTTGAAGGAGTCGAATCAGACTCATTCGATCGAACCAGTCGATCGAATCAGTCCATTCGATCGAATGCGTAGATCGAACAAGTCCAGTCGACCGAATAGGGAAGCAACCGAATGGTCTCCAACTCATTCGATCGAATGAGTTTTGTATTCGATCGAATGAGTGTTGTATTCGATCGAACGTGTTCCTATTCGATCGAACGTGTTCCTGTTTGATCGAACGTGTTCCTATTCGATCGAACGTGTTGTATTCGATCGAACGTGTTCCTATTCGATCGAATCAAGCCAGAACCAAGTTGTTTCCAAGATTCGCCTGAAGTGAAGTTCGTTTATGAAATAAATTAAAAACCTAATGGAAAATGTGTTAAGGCGGTTATCGAAAATGAGTAGTAGTAATAGTAGTAGCAGTAATTGATATGTGTAAATATTATACAGTTAGCCGAGCCCAGTTAAAGAAAGGAATTACAATCAACGGCGAGCGTAACAGGATCCAGGTGAGTTTCTAGCCCCATTCCTTGTTATGTTTTCAGGGCTGTGTGCATACTTGATGTGTTGTTAATACATTTATCCAAAGTGATAAGTGTATGCCATAGGTGATATATGTGATATGTATGAATGATTGCTTGATGGTTCGTGAACGATCTTCGGATATTGCACGTACTGTCAGGTTGTAACGTTATAAATATGGCAAGTATGATATGTATGTTTATGTGTATGAACGTAAGAAAGTTAATAAAAGAAGGAAATGACGGTTGTATGGTTGTATGGTTACAAAAGGGGTACCGAGCCCTAATAATACTCGAGGTATGATGTATGGTTGTATGGTAACGAAGAGGGAATCGAACCCTACTAATATTCGAAAACATGGGACCAGACCCTAATAATATCTGTGATGTTAGGGACCAGACCCTAATAATATCTGTGATGTTAGGGACCAGACCCTCATAATATCTGTGATGATAGGGACCAGACCCTTATAATATCTGTGATGTTAGGGACCAGACCCTTATAATATCTGTGATGTTAGGGACCAGACCCTTATAATATCTGTGAGGTTATAGGGCGAAAGGCTCTTTAAAACGTATGATTATGAATGTAAAGAAAGTATGTAAGTAAGAAAGAAAGTATGTAAGTAAGAATGAAGGTATGAGTACTTATGTGTGTATGAAAGAAAGTTATGAGGTTAAGTACGTATGTATGTAACAAGGTATTGCATGGTAGTGTATGATTAACTAGAACTCACTCAGCGTAGCTGACTTTTAGTATGCACGCAGGTGAGTAGGTTGAGACAGCTGGCTTGAGTGGAGGACACATGGCAGAAGACTAAAGCCTGGCATCTGAAGATCCGATATGTTTTATAAGTTACGTTTTGATTTTGAAAGACAAGAGGAATGTTTAAAGACATGATTATGAATTGATATGTAATGTTTTATGAAAGTTTTATATTCCGAGTAAAGTTTTTAATTAACTCTGATATTTAGAACTGTGTTTATGAGTAAATCCAACACGAAAGTAGGGTTACCGGTAACGGGGCCTTACATTTCTTCTACTACCACAGTTACCTTTTCATTCTTCATAGAATTTGAACTTTCACCTTTTTCTTCTACTTTCTCACACTTCTTCCCTTTGCTCAAATATTCATCATACTTTTTCTTGTACAGACCAAATTCTTGTCCAAACTTGGGTTTCATTTGGAACAAAAACTGGTTTGTATGTAAACCTTTCATTGCCTGAGTCTGTGTGGTGACCATACTCATCACATTTTTACGCCAAACTTTTCCCTTGAACTTTTCATGTGAAACTCCCTTTTTGAACCTTACACTAGATTTGGGAGGTTCAATACCAATAGTCTTCTGAGTTTTGAGCTCATCAAAATCAATGGAAAATGGCACAAACTCTTCAATTTTGATATCATTTCTTTCAACTTTGCCTTTCACAAATATTATTTTCTCTAGTTTGATAGGCACCTCATCTAGACTTCCTTTGTACCTTGTCTGTCTTCTCTCATATTCCTCAACAGTTTAAACCTCACCAATGTCAAATAATTCATGACTAGAGAAAACAAGGTACACTGGAATATATTCATCGCTTGAGAAAGTTTCATTTGGTTTCTTTTTGTTATTATTCTTGGTTTTTCTCAAAACTTCCTTACTCGGTGGCTTTGCTGCATTGTAAGTAACCTTAGACATTTTGGAACCTTCATTATGCCATGTCAAATGACTCCATTTTCGGAGTAGTAGGTGGTAACAATGGAAGTTGGTCTATTGAGTTTGGTTTTCCATTTCTTCTGTTCTTGGCACCTTCACCAATTGAACTTTCATCACTTGTATCAACTAAATCATCCACATTCAAACATTCATCATCAAAGTCATCCTCAGAGACATGAATTCCAACTGATTTCTCATTTTTTACATCTTCTATAAAAACAAACTCTCCATCGTCACATACTTCAACCATTTTGTAGTTGTCAATAAATTACTCTCTGTCTTTAAAAACATCTCTTTAAGGTATGCCTCCCTTTTCTCTTTATCAACTTTCAAAGAGTAGTTGTCATTAAATGGTGCAGGCACAACCTTATACTTGTCTTCCTCTTTAGTCATGTTCAGAATGCCACAGATATTACCAGTTGAGACAAGGTTTTTCAAAAATTCATTTTCCACCTGAAGTTTGGTATACTTCACCTTCTCCTCAACCACCATTCTTTTCAATCCTTGATAGTATGATGTAGTTTTCTATACAGTCTTCTTCTAGGCTCTTAATTATATCTTCATATGCCAGATCAATTAATTCATATACATTAATAATGCTTTTCTTTCTAAAGCAATCACTCTCAAGTTTTCCAATCTTCAACTTAAGAGATTCAATGATTTTAAGTAATTCAAGTGTTGAGTTTGAATGTACCTGTTTTGAAGAAGAGGATCCAACTTCATTTTCTTTCTGAACCATCAATGCCACATTTGCTTTGCTTATGTCATCTTCATGATTACTCTAGTCAAAATCACCATCTTGTTGGTTAGCAGCCAGTGCAACATTCCTTGATTTCTAGGTTGATTGTTGTTGATTCTGTTGATGTTGTTGGGATCATGTGGAGGGTTTTGATTGGAATTTCTCTGGTAGTTTTGGTTTTGTAGGACAACTTGTTGATTGTTCTGTTGGGGCTGTTGGTAGTTGTTGGTGAAGTTGGGGTTATTGTTGAAGTTGTTGTCATATGTTCTTGACTGCCCTTGTTGGTACTGGTTCTGGAATTGGTTCTGATTTCATGGCTGAAACTGCTGACTTTGATTGTTATTAAACTATCTTGGCAGGTTGCATTCTCTGGAAAAATGTCCTGGTTGTTGGCAGTTATAGGAAATAGCTTTTGATTTGTCAAACCCAATTCTTACATTAGAACCTGATAGAAGGGATCTACCAGTCCTATTAAACAACCTCTTACTTCTTAAAGCCAACATTGTTGCCTGCCATTTCAAGTCCATATCCTCCAGGTCATCTGCATCAATTTGCTCAATATCATCTTGAACAATGCTAGTATGGACCATATTCTTGGCTACAAAAGCATTATATGATTCAGTGAACATTGAGAATAATTCTTGGTAATCAGGTCCTTGACTTCCACTTCCTCCAACAAAAGGTGCATGCCCACTTGCCATTGAGGTAGAATGATCATCAATGAGCTGAACATTAAACCTTGACTGATTTCATTGATTACTTGAGCACCCAGCAACAAATCCTCTTGGTGTTTCACCACCATGCTCAATTAGTTCTTAAATGATTGGGATCTGCTGTTGGTTCTTGGAAGACAAATTCCCATTGGAGCAATAAGAGCATTTGATACTTGGAAGCAAAGCTTGTCTTCCCTGATCATTTCATTCTCTATCATTTCAATTTCAGCAGCTTGTAGAAATCAAATCACATCATTAAGTTTCAATGTGACATAATTTGGTTATAAACTTGCTTGCAGTGTACCATTACTTTGACAATAATGACAATAACTTTGTATTCAAATAAGAGTCAGACACAACATAATCAGTAGTTCTTATCTCACTCACAGTAGCTAAAACTCTCTCCCGTACAAATTTGAGTCTCTCACCATCTTTGTATTTGAACCTATCAAGTTGTTGTTTAAGTCTTTCCTTCTTGATATTATTCAGTTCAGTGTTGCCTTCAAACATTTCAAGTATGGCATCATACATCTTTGTAGTCTGATGGTGAGAAACTTTAGTTTGGATATCCCAAGATAAACCCAGTTTTAATATGGCCAGTGCTCGATCATCCACCTTTTTCATTTGTGCTTCAACAGTTTGATTACTATTTCTTCCATCATTAGGTCCCGTATAAGGTCCATTTTTTATGGAGGTCCACATTTCAACATCATTATAACAAACAACAGCTTCAAAGAGCACCTTCCATTTGATGAAATTTTCCAGTCAATACCTAGGAATCTTGTTAGTAGAAACTTCCTGCACTTCGTAACCAGACATATTTTTGTGATTTTTTTAGAAGATTATGATGACAAAAGTTGAAAAACTTAAACAACCTCTTAAAACTCTTTTGAAAAATAATCAGATCTGTGGATGAAATCCACTTTTGAAAAATGTATCTGGTCAAGTAAGAGCAAGATCTAAAATAAAAATTCAAACTTTAATACAAACGAGAGAAAGAAGACACCAAAACTTGTAGATCTGGAAGAAAAACAGAGTTGCTGACGTCACGGATCAATGAAATAGTCCTTCAGCTGACGTCACTATTCATTTTCAATTCTTCAACAAGAAGCAATGATTCTATACCCAAATAGTAGGACACAAGCTCTGATACCACATATCTGTCACACCCGGTCCATAGGCGGAAACAACCTGTGTGCGACTCATGAAAGGTTTTTTGAGAGCGCGGTTAAGCAAACAACTATATGATAAAATACATGAGGATTTCATTCATAATATAAGTTTTACAAAAATATCCATAAAAAGTTTACATATAACATATTGAGATTTCACAGTTATGTCCTGCCGAAGGGAGATATAACCGTGAAAACTCCAAAATATAAAATCCTCATACATGAAATTTTCATAGTTAAACATAGAACCGTAGTGAGACACCGTGACCTCTCTACGTAGCTAAATACCTGAAAGACACGTAAAATAATTTAATCAGTATAAACTGAGTGAGTTCACAAGTTTTGTGACTCGATAAAATGCTTTATAATATAATTCTCATAACGTCATGAATGCAGTATCCATGACTTGCAGTGTAACGTGAATACATGAGTTCGTAACCATTCCTTGACTATATATATACACCATAAAGCCCCACATAACATCCCACGAGTCCACGAGGGAATAAATAAATCGGAAAACTAAGCACCCGTCTTATAAAGTGGCGCGACCACTTACGAGTGGGTTGGTCAGACCAGTAGTACTACCCGTAGAGTTCCTCGGCTATAGTTGCCTATAGTTTATGGTTACAATATATACCGGGGACTTTATGTACCATGAGCGCGCCAAATATCTCATGTACACGCACATTGTAAATCAAGATATACACCATGATAAAACATATTTAAACACGTGTCCCTCGCCCCGAAAACAGTTTAAAACATAGTGAAAATAGTGAAAATAGGGGCTGTGAGACTCACCTTAAATGAGGAATAATGTTCCGTTATACTTGGTGAGTTCCTGTATCATATCGTATACGTACGTACTTCAGTATATAATATTCATACTACTATTAATACTTAGCCCGATACATACTTATGAGGTGACGGTATATATGTATACTTTTTATACATTAGCGATACGGACGTTAGACAACGTCTTATACTTGTTATGTATTTCTGTTATATCCTCTTTATATATATATCCTCCGAACATTAGGGAATGCTCGATACAAATTATTCGTCGGTAATCATGACGTTCGTGACATGCTTTAGCCTAATAGGTTTTGGAGCTCTCATCGTTAGTCCCCAGGTAGGTAACGGGCCCATCTATGATATATTCAGTTACCAGCCTAGACAGGACGTCCCGACTACCGGCACCTCCACCCTTCCAGTTACTCGCAATGTCCATCACAAAAACCCGTATTTTATATTTATACTTGTGGCACATATATAGGAATATATGTGTATTAATTGTATATATCATTTCTTCATGTATATGATAAGTATTATTAGTATTTTCGTCTTCGTAACATATAGTTATCACATCCTTTGTTTTTATAACATTATACATGGGTATTTATATTTTCATTTGCGTATATAGGAATATACGTGTACCTTGTATTTTACTCGTACAATCATCGTTATTTTTATTTCCAAGACTTGATGCAAGGATTGCACCTTATGTTTAATGTGCACTTTTATTTATACTTTTATCTTTATTACTAGTACTCATATTTTATCATTATTATTATTATTACTATTATTATTACTATTATTATTTTTACTTTTATGACAAACCCGATACGGTTTTTAATACGTTAGTTATACCCTTTTTAAAGTTTAACATAACCAAAATTCCATCTTTACATTTATATCATCTTGTTTATTTATAAGTGGGTTTTACTACTCAAGATCATTTTTACCTTAACTAGGTGTTCTATTAACCTTAACCTTCCTTAAACACCCTTTAAATCCTTTATATCTTTTACTTAACATGATTTATCCTTAATTATATGTCATTTCAACACACTTCAAGTTTATGTTTATGTCTAATCACCTCATTATGTATATGTATCTTAGGCTTAGTCCATGTTTTTCTACTAAACATTATATGGCATTAGTACCTTGGGAATGTCGGTTTTTGAGCGATTTAAGACGAGATCCAAGTTCCTTGACGTTAACCACGATGTTAAGAGTCTACAATATGTTCAAATAACATGAAATAGGTGGATTAGGGTCAAGTAAAATGATGAGACCGTGGCTGGACAGAATCTGTGTTTTTCCAGCCACCATAAACTGTTACAACTCGAGTTTTCGGCTTACCTAATGCTGAAATGAAGCCGGAAATGGATGTTCAAAAGGTGGTTCGTGATCCTTGCGAGTTTCCTTGGATTCCTAAACAAGAATCACCCAAAAATACCAAGTGGTTTGTGAGATATGAACAAAAGAAGAGAGGGGGGTACTGCTGGAAAATGCAGTTTCCAGTAGTGACCTTTGAAGGTTCAAGGCTTCTTACCGAGTTTTCCGGGCAGAGATCCGATCAAGGCTTTCCACCACGGTTTAAGGATTTTTCTTAGCTTTCCAACGGTATCTAGGGTTCCAGTTGTATAGAAAAAAAAGCAGAGAAATAAGGTTGCAAAGTTGGTGGCTGATGGTGGCGGTACTGCAGTAGCAGCCGAGAGCAAGGTAGAGGTTATGTTGGAGATGAGTTGTGGAGTTTCTTTGTGATATTTTTGATCCATAGCTGATGGATTATATTGACAAGAGTGTAGGGGACATTATCCCCCAAATCTAGGGATTGAATCATGCCCAATCTTCACAATCTTGTCAAGTGTAAGAGTCAAAGCATGGCTTTTATTGTTTTAAAAATGTGGCCAGCTCAAGGGAGGGACTTTGGAGGCTTATTTTGTTCTTGCAATATGATTGTGTTTCCCATGGATGATGGTAAAGTTGATGATGATGAGGTTATGTATGTATGGATGATGTTGGATGTGATTAGGCATGATGATATATGATCATGTCTAGTGTTAAATACATGAATGTATAAACCGAATGGGGTGGGGGTGTGCTTCGGTTTTATGGGCTGAACTAGGAGGGGTAATATGGTCATTTTATATATATATCTTGGTTGTTTAATTTAGTGATAGGTTCGATTCTCAAGTTCTGGTTGAAAGGGATAGGCATTATGATGAAACCGGACGATAATTGATCGATTTATTGGACTTACAATGGCTTAGGTTTTTTTTTTTGAAGAGATTTTTCATAGAGTAATTGGTCATCTAGGATGTATCACGAACAATAGACAACTTGGCATTTAATTCAGCTCACGGTATGGGGTGTAGTTAAATTTAATCGCGAGCTAAATTCGATTTAATAGATGCTCCATATTGATATCTGTCACAGGTTATTTAATTTATGATATTATTATTCCGACTTATATGTATTTAAACACTTCATAGTTTCATATTTTTAATTGCCTAGTTATGCTTTACGATCTTGGTTTGGGCCGGTTCGGCGACTATATTCCATTATTTAAACGTTTATGGCGTTTTGGTCCTAATTAGGGAATTAGGACATTACTGGGCATGGTCTTACCATTACCCCTTATATTGGATCATAGATATATATTTAGCTTGATATATTTGTCACCTCTAAACTATTACTGGGCTATCTTCATCATATAGCCGTTCTCATCGGCACTTTATACAATCCTGTAGGCATAACGACTGTTCTCGTCCACATTTCAAGTATACTATGGTTTATACCTCATATAAATTATATAAATAACACGTAATTTTGATCAATATAAAGATTAAAGTATATGGAAAATTACCGGGTGTCACATTCTCCCCCTGTTGGAAGAATTTCGTCCCGAAATTTGTTGTTAGTTAACTGTTATAGTTGGGTCCGGGAAGAGGTGTGGGTACTTCTTTCGAATTTGATCTTCTCTTTCCCAGGTAAACTCGGGTCCTCTTTTAGATTTCCACTGTACCTTCACTAACTTAATCCGACTTCTTCGTAGTTTTTGTTCTTTCCAGTCGGTAACGGCTATCGGTTCTTCAACAAAATGTAATTGTTCGTCAATATGTACTTCGTCTAGGGGTACGATTAAAGATTCATCGGATAGACACTTTTTAAGGTTCGACACATGGAATGTGTCATGTACCCCGTTAAGTTCTTCAGGTAGCTTCAACTTATAGGCCACGGGACCTATCCTTTCCAGGATCTCAAATGGTCCGGTATATCTTTGGCTGAGCTTGCCCCGCTTTCCAAACCTCGGAACTCCTTTCCATGGCGAGACCTTTAAAAGAACTTTATCTGTCACTTGGAATTCCAAAGGCTTGCGTCTCACATCCGCATAACTTTTCTGTCGATCGCGGGCCGTTTTTAGTCGTTCTTTTATTTGAAATATCTTGTCAGTAGTTTCTTGAATTAGTTCGGGACCCGTCATTTGTCTATCGCCTATTTCCGCCCAGCACAAGGGCGACCTACACTTACGACCATACAAAGCTTCGAACGGTGCAGCCTTTATGCTCGTGTGGTAGCTATTATTATATGAAAATTCCACCAAAGGAAGGTGAACATCCCAGCTACCACCAAAATCAATTGCACACGCTCTTAGCATATCTTCCAATGTTTGTATAGTTCGCTCGCTTTGGCCGTCAGTCTGGGGATGGTAGGCGGTACTCATATCTAATCGCGTGCCCAAAGCTTTTTGTAACGACTTCCAAAAATGAGACGTAAATCGACTGTCGCGGTCGGAAATAATCGAGACTGGGACTCCATGTCTTGACACGATCTCTTTTATATATAGTCTAGCTAACCGCTCCATCTTATCCGTTTCTTTGATAGCTAAGAAATGCGCGGATTTGGTTAGCCGGTCGACTATCACCCATATGGTGTCATAACCACCTGGAGTCCTAGGTAACTTCGTAATGAAATCCATCGAGATTTGTTCCCATTTCCACATGGGAATCTCGGGCTGTTGTAATAATCCGGATGGTTTCTGATATTCCGCCTTGACTTTTGCACAAGTTAAACATTTTCCCACATAATTTGTTATATCACCCTTAAGATTAGGCCACCAGTAGTATCCCTTTACATCTTTATACATTTTATCTGCACCGGGGTGCACGGAATACTTCGTCTTGTGGGCTTCATCAAGTATTCTTTCACGTAATCCTCCCTTGAGAGGAACCCATATTCGGTTGACAAAGTACAGGGTACCGTCTTCTTTGGATTCTAAGTTGTCAACCATACCACGGAGACCCTCGTCTTTGATATTATCAGGCTTCAAAGCTTCTCGTTGGGCTTCGTGGATAAGGGTGGTGAGGTTCGTACTTATAGTTAGCCCTAAGACTTTAACACGTGATGTCTTCACCCTTTCTTTCCTGCTTAAAGCGTCTGCTACAACGTTCGCCTTTCCAGGGTGGTACTTGATTACACAATCATAATCATTCAATAATTCAACCCACCGTCGTTGCCTCATGTTTAATTCTTTTTGATCAAATATATGTTGTAGGCTTTTATGATCGGTGTAGATTGTGCAATGGGTGCCGTATAAGTAATGACACCATATCTTAAGTGCAAACACCACTGCGCCCAATTCCAAATCGTGAGTGGTGTAATTTTTCTCGTGCACTTTGAGTTGTCGTGACGCATACGCGATGACTTGATTTCTTTACATAAGGACACAACCAAGTCCTTGATGCGAAGCATCGCAATAAACTACGAAGTCATCCATCCCTTCTGGTAAGGCTAGAATAGGTGCACTGCAAAGTTTCTGTTTTAGCAACTGGAACGCCTTTTCTTGTTTATCTCCCCAATTAAACGACTTATCTTTCTGTGTGAGCGCAGTAAGGGGTTGTGCTATCTTCGAGAAATTTTCAATAAACCGTCGATAGTAGCCTGCCAGACCTAAAAATTGTCGTATTTCCGTCGGCGTCTTCGGCACTTCCCAGTTTTTAATGGCCTCTACTTTTGAAGGGTCAACATGAATTACCTTCTCGTTGACGACATGGCCTAAAAAGTGTACTTCTCTTATCCAAAAATCACACTTTGAAAACTTTGCATACAACTTCTCCTTTCTCAACAATTCTAAAATCAATCGAAGGTGTTGCTCGTGCTCTTCTTCGGTTCGGGAATAAATTAATATGTCATCTATAAACACTATCACGAACTTGTCAAGGTAAGGTTTGCACACTCGATTCATTAAGTCCATGAACACGGCAGGTGCGTTCGTTAGCCCAAAAGGCATGACTAGAAATTCATAATGACCATACCTCGTTCGGAATGCAGTCTTTGGTACATCGTCCTCGTGTATCTTCAGCTGATGGTACCCAGATCGTAGATCTATCTTGGAATAGAAACTAGATCCCTGTAATTGGTCAAATAAATCATCAATCCTCGGTAAAGGGTACCGATTTTTGATGGTCAGTTTGTTAAGTTCCCTGTAATCAATACACATACAGAACGAACCGTCTTTCTTCTTGACAAATAGTACCGGGGCTCCCCAAGGTGAGTAGCTCGGGCGTATGAAACCCTTGTCTAGTAGCTCCTGTAATTGATTCGATAGTTCTCGCATTTCCGAGGGAGCTAATCGATAAGGTGCTCGCGCTACTGGTGCAGCTCCTGGTACTAGATCGATTCGAAACTCCACTTGTCTTTGAGGTGGTAACCCTGGTAGATCTTCTGGAAAGACATCGGGGAAATCTCTTACTATAGGTATACTTTCTATCTTCCTTTCTTCATCCTTCTTCTCCACCACGTGGGCTAAGAAAGCTTGACACTTCTTTCGCAAGCACTTTCGTTCTTTCATACACGAAATTAACTTCATCACAGTGCCAGGTCTTTCTCCTTGGATAGTCAGCGTTTCACCACTTGCCAAGGGTATGCGGATTTGCTTGTCATAACAATTAACTTCAGCATGGTTCTTTGCTAACCAATCCATGCCTAAAACGACATCAAAACTTCCTAAATCTATCGGTAACAGATCTACGTTAAATTCATGTTCTCCCATCACTAGTACGCAACTTTCCACTATATCGTCTGATCGTAACTGTTTGCCATTAGCTAATTCTATAGTATAGGGCGTTGCTAATTTACTAGGTGCTAAACCAAGTAGGTCTTTAAATTCAGTGGATATAAAACTTAAATCCGCACCAGTATCAAATAACACAGACGCATAGTGGTTGTTAAGTAGGAACATACCAGTGACGACATTTGGGTCTTCCTTAGCTTCACCCGCCCCGATAACAAAAGCCCTAGCTTGAGCTGTATTCTTCATCTGCGGACAGTTCTTGATAAAATGACCCGTATTTCCGCACCCATAACAAGCTCGTGGTGTCGTTTTCCCCGGTTCTTGCTTCACAACTACTGCACTATTCTTAATTCTACACTTAGCTTCCACATGTCCTCTCTTGTGGCAATTCTTACACACAATACTTGAGCAGTCACCAACATGATAATACTTGCATTTGTCACACCACGGGTTTGACCCGCTATACGTCTTCCGTGGTTGATCCGTGGTCTGGGCGGCATACACTTTCACAGTTTCTTGTTTCTTGACAGGGGGTTCTTTGGAACTTGACCCTTGATTACGAGAGGCCCAGCTCCTCTTGTGATTGTTATGGCGGCTGTTGCCGCGTTGGGAGAATGGTTGGCTTGCTTCCTTCTGAGTTGGCTGTCCTAGGGTGCCAGCTCGTACTGCATCTTCTGTCAGACTCAGACCTAGTTCAACAGCCTCGGCCATGGTCGCAGGCCTAGTGGCCATGATTGGTCCCCTGATAACTGTTGCTAATCCCCAGATGTACCTTTCAACTCTCTTTTCTTCAGTGGTGGCCATATGAGGAACTATTCGGCATAGCTCGTGAAATCGCGTGTTATATGCTGTGATGTCGGCTACCTTCATGGTGAGCGTCCAGAACTCATTTTCCAACTTCTGCATCTCAGTCCTTGGGCAATATTTCTTTTCCATCATCTCCTTTAACTCTTTCCAGGTCTTGCCATAGGCCACGTCTCGGCCTAGGGTTTGTACTTGTAAATTCCACCACGATAGGGCTTCATCTTGAAACATACATGTCACGTACAACACTTTCTGTTTTTCTGTGCATCCACTGATTGCTATCACAGATTCTGTCTTCTCGATCCAACGGATAACTCCTATGGCTCCTTCCGTTCCCTTAAAGGACCACGGTTTGCATGTCATGAAAGTTTTGTAGGAACATCCTCGTTCCTCACCTCCAGTCTCTGGAGCTACATTTTCAGTGTTTGCGGAATTCCTTCGTTCTTGACTTGAGTCGCCCCTACTGGCTTCGTAGGCGGCTATCGCTTGCGCTATGACTTCTTGTAATTGCGCAGGTGTATTAGGTAAACTGTCGTTCCTTCTCCTTGGCATTTTCCTTCAAGTTGAGATTAAGAAGGATCGGTTAGTATTGGCATCACGCTCGTATGTAAGTAGTTGTAGGGTTCGATACTTATTACATTCACACCCATATATTTGCTTATAGTCATACTTATTAATCATATACTCGCATACATAGATTTTATTATTACATCTCATTATACCACATCGTATACTCATACTCATATATCATAATCATAACTTCATTACATCAAAAGATTTGATTACATAAGTTTATGTTTAAGTCTACTACAAACTCCTACAACATACAAGCGTTTTACCAAAAGATCGGATCGTAGTCCGTAATATATTACTTCCCATACATATGATTACTACCCGCTAATACTAGTCTATAGTCGCTTCATGGCATCGGTGGTGGCGGTGGTGGAAACACGTCTCCCAAAAAGACTTGAATTGTCTTAACCTCATTTTCCAATTTCATCACCCTTCGTTCGGCGGCAGCGGCCCGACTCGTTCCCACATCAGCTAAGTGCAATGCATCTCTTACCATATGCTCCAACTTTAGCACTCTCATCCTTGCGTCCGAGATCAAGTCATAGTGATTTTCAAGGCGGAGACTGGTCTCACAGGCCTTGCCTTTCACGCTCTCCATAAACACCTCGACCCTCTGCTCCCAATCCATGTGCCATTCCTCAAGGGCCTTTCTCTCAGCCTCGGCGGCTGCTGTGGTCGGTGGTACGGGGACCTCTGTATCATCGGAGGTAGCGCGCCCTTGGGGGCGTGAGGACTCACCTACCTCATGTATTGTCCGGGGCACCTCATCGTCGGAGTCCGTGGCATACCTTTTCAGCCCGGCGGCTCGTATCTCCTCGGAGGGCACTGCAGCCAGCTCCTCCATCTCCTCAAGGTCGTCGTCGTCATAAGTTACCATGTCGTCCTCATCGAGCCTGATTACCTCGGTAGGCTCGTCATCGGAGATCTCTATAGGATCATCAGGAATTGGAACAACGTCGCTCATATGGACACTGCTGCTATCAGTGTTAGAGTCAGAGCCGGAGTCAAAGTCAGTGATGGCTAGGCCATAATATGGATCATTTTTCGGGAAGGCCATCGCTGAAAGGATTAAGGTTTAATTAGTGATAATATCACTTTTTTTTTTTTCTGTCCCTTATTTTGGTCATTCCTATGCTAGACCATTAGTTGCGATAAAGGTGTCGTGAAGACACGTGCACTCTCGTGTAATGCAAGTTTTGAAAACATGTCATGCATGAAAAACGTTTTCATGAGGGAATCTAAGGGGTTATAGCCTAGACTCAGGGTTGAATCCTAGTTCGCTATAACCTTGGCTCTGATACCAGTCTGTCACACCCGGTCCATAGGCGGAAACAACCGGTGTGCGACTCATGAAAGGTTTTTCGAGAGCGCGGTTAAGCAAACAACTATATGATAAAATACATGAGGATTTCATTCATAATATAAGTTTTACAAAAATATCCATAAAAAGTTTACATATAACATATTGAGATTTCACAGTTATGTCCTGCCGAAGGGAGATATAACCGTGAAAACTCCAAATTATAAAATCCTCATACATGAAATTTTCATAGTTAAACATAGAACCGTAGTGAGACACCGTGACCTCTCCACGTAGCTAAATACCTGAAAGACACGTAAAATAATTTAATCAGTATAAACTGAGTGAGTTCACAAGTTTTGTGACTCGATAAAATGCTTTATAATATAATTCTCATAACGTCGTGAATGCAGTATCCATGACTTGCAGTGTAACGTGAATACATGAGTTCGTAACCATTCCTTGACTATATATATACACCATAAAGCCCCACATAACATCCCACGAGTCCATGAGGGAATAAATAAATCGGAAAACTAAGCACCCGTCTTATAAAGTGGCGCGACCACTTACGAGTGGGTTGGTCAGACCAGTAGTACTACCCGTAGAGTTCCTCGGCTATAGTTGCCTATAGTTTATGGTTACAATATATACCGGGGACTTTATGTACCATGAGCGCGCCAAATATCTCATGTACACGCACATTGTAAATCAAGATATACACCATGATAAAACATATTTAAACACGTGTCCCTCGCCCCGAAAACAGTTTAAAACATAGTGAAAATAGTGAAAATAGGGGCTGTGAGACTCACCTTAAATGAGGAATAATGTTCCGTTATACTTGGTGAGTTCCTGTATCATATCGTATACGTACGTACTTCAGTACATAATATTCATACTACTATTAATACTTAGCCCGATACATACTTATGAGGTGACGGTATATATGTATACTTTTTATACATTAGCGATACGGACGTTAGACAACGTCTTATACTTGTTATGTATTTCCGTTATATCCTCTTTATATATATATCCTCCGAGCATTAGGGAATGCTCGATACAAATTATTCGTCGGTAATCATGACGTTCGTGACATGCTTTAGCCTAATAGGTTTTGGAGCTCTCATCGTTAGTCCCCAGGTAGGTAACGGGCCCATCTATGATATATTCAGTTACCAGCCTAGACACGTAATTTTGATCAATATAAAGATTAAAGTATATGGAAAATTACCGGGTGTCACAATATCAGTCCTCAATAACGATCACTAAACAATTGTCGCAACCCACACCGTGAGGTGTTGACAAGATAGGTTAATGACTTGCTATTTTAGGTTAAGAATAATATCGTGTTAACGGCGGAACCACTAACACAATATATATTGCTTGGAAATAAAAAAGTAAACAAACACAGACTGTTACTCAAAAGATTCCCATTTATAGAAATATGAATACAAACGAGAATCAATCAGGGTTACAGAAAGGGAATGTTTTTGTCATGACGTATTAAAGAACGGCCATCAATATCAATGTCAGGAATAATATGTGTACGTCCATATCATTTTAGATTTGCCCTAATTATTCCTTTTATAGGCCTATCTGACAGCTGTCATTCCTTCTAGTAACCCTAATTAATGATACATATCCTGTAAATCAAAATACAAAAGATTCCAAGTGTAAAACAGATCTTCTAGTAAGCTTTGGAGCTTTAGTTTTCTTCGAGCAGACCTGGTAACCAAAGTGTACTGGGGAACAGTTCTCTGGGTAGACTTTACTTCAATCTTCTTGACCATAGCAAATTTTGCCTTATATAATCCAACGAGCAAACTTGTTTTTCATAGATCCCTTCAACTCTTTGTTAATGAATAACTTATTTAGCAAACCCAAATGTCAAACTGTCCCAACTTTTGATGGTCGATTCGGATCGGATCTTAATCAATCATGTCGTAACTCACACAAAATTAATCGTGTTGAAAAGCGAGTCAATGATGGGTTACTATGTTTAGAAAGATGACCGTTTGTTAAAGGCGGAATCAACAACAAACATACGGTTGCAAAGAATATTCAATGACAGAAGACACACACACCGGATTCACTCAAAAGATTTCCATATATATAATGTTCATCATACAAAAGGAGTAATCGATTTAGGGTTTAGAAGGAATCCTAGGACAGCCGTCACACACAAAATATTCTCTTAATTAATGTGTTGGTCTTATCCGTATTGTGTCTCGTGTCTCCGTCCCTTTAGCGACGGCCCTAATTATTCTATTTATAGGCCTGCCAACCTAAGACAGCTGTCATTCCTTCTAGAAACCCTATCCGATAGTACATATTCAATTTACATATTCAAAAATATACTAAGTAAACAAGTCTTCCGGGTAAGCTTTTCATTAAACTTCAGTCTCCGAGTACGCAGTGTACTCGGCCTTCCTTCAGACTTGGTAAACATAGAAGTGAACTCGGAATCAGCTTCCGGGTAGACTTTACTTAAAGAATATTTTACCAAGTAAAATATTCACCGAGTAGACTTCAATCTTCTTGGATTTATCAAACTTTGCTCGACAAATCCTTACGAGCAACCCTGTTCTTCTATGGTCCTGTTCGGCTCATTGTCAGTTGAACAACTTATTCATAAGGCGTACTCGGGAGTACATACCTTACTTGAGCAGAACCTTACTCGATATAACTTAGAGATATTCAATTAACTCATCAAGTATACTCGAACCATAATTATTAAAGAATACCTTGCCCGGTCTTCCAAATACTTGGCTTCTTGGACTTGGTTGACCAACCCTTACTCGGAAGAGTAAAATACTTGGTCTTGAAGAACAATCCTGCTTGACAAAGTGAACCTTGCTCGGATATGCCAACTTAATGAACCTTACTCAGGAAATCACTAAAAAGCATACCTTGCTCGGATATCCACTTAAGAAGACTATTTGAAGTAAACCTTGCCTGGAAGGCAAAATCTCGTACTAGGCTAAGTAAAAGCTTACTCGAAGGTCCAAGGTGTGCTCGGATTCAATACTTAGCAGTTTCTGAGGAGGTTGAGAAGATTCCAATCTTCCATATTCTTCATTTAGGTCAAATCTCCTCATTTGGGTCAAACTCTTGACTCAACAATCTCCCCCTAGATTGGAACACCTCAGCTGACCCAAAACACTCTATGGTTACTTACACTTAGCAAAATACACATCAAATTTCATAATCAAATTACATAAGCAAAATTACATAATCAAAAGTTTGTCCGAAGACATTACAAAGCAAAGCCTATTCTATCTATTTTGTATTTTCCTTTCATTGTAGGTTGCTTGTCTTCTCATCTGGATTACAGATGCTGCTCTTTCTCTGAAGATATTGAGCACTTGGTAGTGAGTGTGTCCTTCTGGTATCACCAAGTCTCTAATATCAGCTATATCTTCATTGTGCAAGCAAGCAAGATCTGCATCTCTCTTTATCATAGCCAACACCTTTCCATCAGAATTCATCAATGCATATTCTCCATTTTCCTTGTATTCAACTTGAGCAATGATGCCATTCTTTTGTACAGTGTAGTTTGGCCTTTTCATTCTTTTTCTCAAACTTATACACTTACTCATGTTGGACAGTGGGTCTTCATCTCTGACATACATCTTGAAGTCTCTTTCAGCAATATCCATCTTCTTGATCTTTGCAGATCTTCTTGCTTTGTTCATTGAAGCTACACCTCTGCTTATGTTGTCTTTTAAGAATCTGAACCCATTTCCAGCTTGCTCATACAGGTATTTAGATAAGTCATTCATTTGTCTCCCAGCAGATCTGCTTCTGTCCCTGAAATCATAAAGATGAAGTGACTCCATTCTTCTCAGTTGTTCTTCATTGTATTCTCTGAAGTTACTTCTTACAATAATTTCCCTCAACTGCCTACTTTCCATAATCACCTTCAAAGTATCAGTTACTGAATCATAGTAGAGCTCTCTTGGTTGATCAACACCAAAGTGTGGTCTTGTTCTTTGTACTGAGCTGCTCAATTCTCCTCTTCCTCTTTGGCCTCTTCCTCTTGGGAATCTTTGATGGATTGGAGGTTTGAATGGAATTGATTTCTTGGGCTTTTGAGGTCCCAAGTTGAATGTTTTCACATATATGGCTTCCACCATCTCAGTAGGAAGGTTTGCTATCTCCACAATGTCATGTCCTGCTGCCTCCAGTTCAATTAATATTTTGATCATTCCTGGAGTTCTTGCTAGCCCAGCAGGCACAAATCTGCCATCAGCATAGTATCTGGGATTTTCTCCTTCCCTTAATGCTTTTTCCCACTCATCCTTTTGCAGATAGAAAAGAGTCTTCAAGTCCTCTTTCTCCAAAACATTAAAATCTGCTTCAGTCATCCCTTTCTTGTTTATCATTATGTTTCTTAGGATGCTGATCATTTCCTCATTCTCCCAAGGCATGAATGGTTCAGTTTCTTGTTCAGGTTTGACATCATCTTGAGGGATAGGAATTTCAACAGGTTTGACTTGCTCCTTTTCTTTCTCCCTTAAGGTCTGAATTCTTCTTTTCTTCTTTGGAGGCTCATCAGGTAGTTCAGTTTGAATTGTGCTCTCAGTATAGACCCTTTTTAACTCTTTCTCCTTCCTTTTGGAATACTGGTCAAATACTGCCTCTTTACTTAGATTTCTCACAACCTCAGGCTTCATGCCTTTCTCAATCAAATATCCACACATACCATAAATATTTCTTCTTTAATTCTTCCAGTTCAACCTTATCATCCTGTTTTACAAACTTCTGTGAAACTATCTCTTTCTCACTGTTGTAAAGATCTTGAATTTGGTCCATAGTGTATTTTTCCAGGGCAGCTTCAGGATAGCCTCTAACTTTCAAATAGTTAGTATAATGCTTAGTATTTTTCTTTCTCTTCTCAACCTTCTTTAAGACTTCCTCTACATTGATTTCAATGTTGCCCCTTTGAATATAAGTCTCTTTAGCTTGAGGGGTCTCAGCAGTGGAGCTTGTACTAACTTTCTCACCTCCTTGATCAGGGTTGTCATCACCCTCTTCATCAGACTCCTCAGAGTCATCCTCCTCATCATCTGATAGATTAATCATGGCATCTATTTTGGGTTCATCAGAGGCAGGATGCTCTGGTTCAGAAACATTAACATCAGGGACCCCTGGTAATTTTTCTCCTGGTTTCAGTGTTTGCAAGGGAATTGCCCTGATTGGTTCATCATCAGTCTGCTCAGCAGATCTCTTCCTTCTTTGATAAGTCTTTTCAAATCTTCTTTCTCCCCAGTTACCAGTGGGGTTCCTTTTCATGTCCTCTTTTACTTGTTCAACCAATTTCTTGGCAGCCATAGTTGCAATTGACTCCCCAATTTCTTCAGGTATAATCATTTCATTGGTTGATGGTTCAGCAGTCTCAGATTGTTGCTCCTGAAACTTGCTGACCACCCTTCCCAAAGAGTCATCAAACTCTTGATTCTTGTTCAGATTTACCAAAATTTCAATTACCTTTTAATCTGCCACATCTTGAAATATCTCTTTTGCTACATTGGCTTCTTTGATCAATAGGTCCTGCTGTGCTAACTCTTCTTCTGTCAAGGAATGGGCAATTGCTTCCCTTTCCATTGACTCTTTAATCAGTCTTTCTTTCTTAGCAAGAGCAGCATCAGCAGCAGTATCTACTAAGGATACATCTTTTTCAACATACACAGCAGGCTCTTCCTCTGTTGTTATCCCTTTACCTTTTTCTTTCCTTTTTCTCAACTGCTCTTCATCTTCTTTTTCATCAGAAGTTTCATATTCATCAATTTCTTTGAACAGTTGATCTAATTCCGAATCATGCTCTGCCCTCTTAGAACTAACTTCTTGATCATCTTCAGGTTCAGTGTTTCCCAGTTCCTCGGTAGTAGCATTCAAACCAGTAAGTTCAACAGTCATTTCTTCATCCACAATCTCAGTCATTTCTTCTGTAAGTACAATCTCTTCATCATCATTGGTTACATCTTTTCTCACATCCATTACAGATTCATCACTATCATCATAATTGTTCATTATTATCTTTAAAGCATCAATACTGTCAACCCTTTCAACATCATTCATGTTTACATCAGTGTCATCCATATTCTCCCCCTGTTTTGGGGCAGCTGAGGTCTTCTCAACCTCCTGCTCCAGGGTTCGAACCAACAATTCAGCATCAGCTAACTTTTTCAATAACAGTTCATTTTCACTTGTTATCTTTTCATTCTTTCTTCTCAAATCATCATTCTCATCCCTAACCTCCTCAACTTGTCTTTTCAATTCATCATTTTCAAACATCAACTCAGCATTTCTTTGTAACATATCATCATGTGGACTTGTAGGGTTTGATGTAGTAAATGGTTCAAAATCAGGTTGGTTGATGGTAGGGGTTTGTGGTGTTGGTGATTGATGTGAGTATAGTTGTGTGGATGTTTCTGGTTGGTCTAGGGTAAGGGTTTGAGGTGGTGATTGATGTGGTGAGGTTGGTGGTGGTGAGTGTGGTAGTGTAGGGATTGGTTGTTCAGGTTCTTCTCTTTGCTCCCCCTGTTCTTGTGACATAATTCCCATTTCCAAATCATCTCCACCGTCATTGCCATCAACATCATCATCAGAGTCTCCTTCAGCACTCTCATCATCACTCCCTTCTTCCTCCTCTGAGCTCAGCTCAGGCACAGGCATAACAGCCAAATCATGGTTAAACAACCAAGGTAAAATTTCAAATGGAACACTTGCATCAAAGTTATTTGAGACACCTGGATTTTTTATTCTCTTGTAAGCATCAAGATCTTGGAGTTTATGTGTGACTCCAATTGTTGGTAAATCTTGTAAAGTGCTGTTGAAAATGATCTGCAGGAATCTTGGGTACTGCAAAAATCTCCTTCTCTCTGGTTTCTTTAGATTCCCTACTAGCCCATCAAAAATCATCTTGGAAAAGTTAAAGGGCAGATCAAAGATAGTTCCAACTGTGGCATTTGCTAGATCATGACTCATCAGAGTCCATGATCCCTTCCTCGGAGCAAATCCATGAATAATGTGATGAATAAGAAATCTGTATAGCATCAGAAACAGACCCTTCTGAAATTGTCCCTCGTGGACATTTCCTTGATACCCCATTGTTTCTTTGAAAATCTTCAATAGATGCTTTGTATCGAAGTTGATGTGATTGTGGTCATTGTCATTTAGTCTCAAATATCTTCTGATCATCCTTTCAGTGATCTGTATCTCCTGTCTGGCCACGGTTGCTTCTATTCGTTTTTCATTACCGTCTTCAACTAGCTCTGCTGATCTCCATAAATACAAGGAGTGATTTCTGTAAATAGTTGGGCTTTCAGTGAGAGTGAAGCTGATATTTGACCGCGCCATCCATAAAATCATACGAGCCATCGGTTCATTCACCGGTGTAACTTCTAATAACGCACACATGTTGTGCTTTGGCTCAAAAACATACTTTGGCTCGTTATCTGCCATATCTGTAATACATAAACAAACACATTCAAAGTGAAATTAGACATAAAGTTTAATACTTTAGACAATTTTAAGTTATAAAAAATGAAGAAGAAAGAAAGAAATCTTCCAGAACCTGTTCTTCGACAAATTAATAACCTAAACACATAAACAGAGTGTTAGTACTCGAATACATAATCAAGTTACATTACAATCTAATCGTGATCGGAAAACATAAAATTTTATGCATACCGAGTCGGAATTAGTGGCTGATAAAAATTAGGGTTTGGATTAATCTTGAATTCGATAAGTTGGTTATTTTTCTTAGTAAGAGAGGTTTTGCAGTGGAAGGAGAGAGATAGAGGGAAATAATGTAGAAAAATTTGCCTAAGTCCCTCTTTTATACATTTTGAAAGTGGGTTTTAAATGCTTTTTGTCTTCTTGTGAATTACTAGCTGTCAACCAGTAACGTTATCCACTTGATATATTAAAAACATTTAATCTCATTTAAGATCATAAGACCTTACTCGAAAAATTAATTTATTCAAAGTCTACTCGGTCTACTTCCACTAACCAACCTTACTCGGTCAAACTTTACTCGAAAAATTTTCATTTTGAATATAAAGTTTGCCCGAATACTTCTCTATTTAAACCATGCTCGATCAAGTAAATTAATTTAAAGTTAAGACATAATGAAGAAAGCTTACCCGAAATACTTGATTTCTTGAGAAATTAATCACAAAGCAAATAATCAAATATCGTTATCAAATAAACATTCTCACTAAGAATCAATTAAGATCCTCACAAAGATTTCTCAAATTCAAATTAAAACTCATCTAGCATGAACCCTAAAAATCATAATCACATTTTGTCATATTAACTAACATATTCAAACAACGTATTCATTCAAGTATGCTTGTATACATAGTGTGCTCGAGCACTCTTTCAAATGTAAAGTGTGTTCGGACAACAAACTTATGCAAAGTATACCCGAATAACTTTCATATAGTACAAAGTGTGCTCGAAAAGAAATTCTAGCATACAGTGTACTCGAAAAGTTCAAATTTTGAAAATTACCAAGTATATTGAAGGAACACAAGTGTACCCGAAATATAAAGTATGCTCGGAAAACAAAGTTTGCCCGAAAACACTTGTAATTTCAAAGAAATCATAAATACACATATCACAGAACATGCTCGGAATGAAATTAAACACATAAACATTTAAGTGTGCTATAGTCTAAAATTTCATAGAGTTTGCTCGAAAATCCTAAGTTAGCACAAGGCTTGCTAGGATAAACACATTGAATCATCAGGTATGCCCTTGCTCGAGGGATCTTATCATATCAAACCATACCTGAAAAATGACAAACTTAAACAGTAACATCTAAGCGTGCCCGGAAAGATTAATAACCTTTCTTAACAACATATTCACACAAAGCTTACTCGGTGTACTTAAGTTCACAAAGTTTGCTTGAAAACACAATCAGCATGTAACATGCATAGCTTACTCGAAACTAGAATATATCATGCATAGCTTGCTCGAAACAAGAATTTCTTGTTAAAAGATAACTATTTCATCACATAATCATTTCAAGACTTCAAGCTTACTCGGGAAAATGAGTACAATAGTGTACTCTACCTGAAAAGTGTAAACACTTCAAAGTATGCTCGAAAATCATAAAGTTAGTCAGAAATGACTAAGCTTACTCGGGAAGATTGAAAAGTTTCAAACCTTACCCGAAACAACATATTCACACAGAGACAACTGTTTTGTACTCAGAAAGGTTAAACCTTACCCGAAAATACATATTCAAACAGTTTGTGCTCGAGAAGGTTATAAATCATCAAACCTTACTCGAACTTACATATTCAGACATAATCAACTGTTTTGTACTCGGAAAGGTTAAAATTCATTAACCTTACCAGAAAATACATGTTCAAACAGTTTGTGCTCGAGAAGGTTATAAATCATTAAACCTTACTCGAACAAACATATTCAGCCTATTTTAGGCAAAATGCAACACTTTTTGACTTAAACCACTTGTCAAAGACATTTCTAAGTTATGTATCATTTCAGAACATAGTTTAAGAGCAAATGGTGCATTTAGAGATCAAATTTCAGTTATACTTGCCTTCAAAACAATTTCTTTTATAAACTGAAAAGATCTCTGGAATGGGATCATATTGACTAAGTAGCTATCTCATTACTTCACTTTCAGCATTATTATGACAACTTGGATAGGTTAACAGTAGGTATAAACTTAGCATGATTTTCATCTCTTTGGTGATATGATTAAGGTTCAATTAAAGCATAATACATTAATGGTCAACACTGTGCTCTGATGCCTCATATCTCTTCTCAAAGCTTATTTGGCTTTCCCCAGATCACCCCAATTTGACTCCAACCTCCTGTATTTGGTCAAAAATAGTTTTTGTATGACAGAACTTATTGTATTTTTGGACTTTTAATATTCAAACATGTATAGAGATTGAACGTTGGACTTACAGTTAGCAACATGCCTTTCATTCAAGATGAGACAGATTTTGTCAACATCTTTGTAGTTCTTGTTGTAACCCTCTTGTTTGATAAAATATTTAAAACATTTATCAACTTTTGGTTGATTTATTCATTCTTCCCATTGTTTATGATATTTTCTCAAATTTTCTTAAAGCATGTTCTTTGTCATATTAAAAAAAATGTTTCAATTTGGTTGACCAAATAACAACAGGCTTGTGTATGACTGGGTAATCACTTTTCTGCCATATCATTCGGAGAGATCTATCTTGAGACATGCAAAACAACTATGCATCTCCACATAAAGATTAGCATATTCATTATGTTTATATCACCTTAGACATAACATCATCATGGGAAAGCAACCATACATGTTAATGACTATACTAAGGTCTTTTTAGCCTATTAATTCCATATGATCAGCTAAGTAGTCAATATACTATCATTTCCCAATAAACACGGTTTAATATTCAATCACCCCAATATCTCTTCATTGTCAGGTTAATGGCTATCCTGTTTGACCAAAAGTGGTCAACAGGAACAAACATACATGTGAATATATGTCCTTTCAAAGTCAGAGCTATTGACATAGTTTTAAGTGAAGGATTAAGAAACAAGTCATTATACCCCAAATGCATTCAGTTTTCAGGTCAATGGCTATCCTATGAGTCAATGAAGACTTAAGGACCAAACATACACAAGTGCATGCCCTTCCAACTGGACAAATGACATAATTTTCAGCAAATATAACTACTTGAGACCTTTCCTATAAACATCCTTCTTTTAAGCTTCTTAAAAGCTTGAACTAAATAATCTTATCATATCTCTGCACCATTAATCAACTTGCTCATGTTTTGACCAAAATATAGTATTTATGCAAAATTCATTATAAATTTCATTGAATCACTTAATTTTGACATAAAACACATTATGACACAAACAGTTGCTTCACATACTCAAATCTTAATCATTCTTTCATCATCAAGAAAAAACAAACTGTACTAACATTCAATGTCTATTCTATGTTAACAACTTCAGAAGATCATATTAAGATCATATTCAAGTAACCATAAACATGTGATTACTCATGACATTATATAAGCAATTAATCTCACCTAAACAGATCAAACTACTTATCATAACATCAGATCAGTTAACATGATAGTCAAGAATTATCATCAATTTCAACCAAATTGCACAGATAGTTACTCAAGCACCTATCAGTTAACATCAAAACAGTGACATAATCAAAACATATTAAATAACATATTCAGCAGCATATTCAGCAACATATTCAACATGTGTGACCTCTTCTAAAATATTCAAGTGGCACATAGAGGTACACAACCAAGCACACATCCTTAATCAGATTCATCAGAGTTGATCATCCCCAGGGCTTTCAAATGAAAGTTGAACCTAGTTCTATCAAGTGGTTTGGTGAATAGGTCAGCCAAATTATCACTTGTATCAACTCTTTGTATTTCAATCAAACCTTTTTCACTGCAATCTCTGATGAAGTGATGTCTGATTTCAATGTGCTTAGTCTTAGAATGTTGCACGGGATTCTTAACAGTAAAATATGCAGCAGTATTATCAATCAGAATAGGGGTGTTTAGAAAATTCAAACCATAGTCAAGCATCTGATTCTGAATCCAGAGAACTTGTGCACAGCAGGCAGATGCAGCAACATATTCAGCTTCTGCAGTGGAGATTGACACTATGGTCTGTTTCTTGCATTGCCATGACACTAGCCTTTCACCCAAAAACTGGCATCCCCTTGATGTTGACTTTCTACTCATATTGCATCCATCATAATCACTGTCTATATATGCAATCAGATCAAAGGATTGGTTCTTTGGATACCAAATCCCTAAGTCTGCTCTTCCCTTCAAATATCTGAATATTCTTTTCACAGCATTCATGTGGGAGACTTTTGGATTTGATTGGAACCTAGCACATACACACACAGCAAACATGATATCTGGTCTTGTTGCAGTCAGATACATCAGAGATCCAATCTTGGCTCTGTATTCATGTTCATCAACTGACTCCCCCTTTTCATCAGCTATCATCTTTTCTTTGGTGTCCATTGGAGTTGAGGCAGCCTTGTAATCATGACAGTTGAACTTATTCAGAATGTCCTGCACATACTTAGCTTGGTGAATGAAGATTCCTTCATCCTTTTGTTGAACTTGCAGTCCCAGAAAGAAATTCATTTCACCCATGGAACTCATGCTGTACTTGGACTTCATCACCTCTTCAAACTCCAAACACATATTTTCATTTGTAGATCCAAAGATGATATCATCAACATAGACTTGTAAAAGCAGCAAAGCTGACCCTTTTCTTCTGTAGAAGAGTGTCTTGTCAATGGCTCCCCTTGTGAAGCCATTTTCAAGAAGATGAGTTGACAACTCATCATACCAAGCTGTAGGAGCCTGATGCAATCCATAGAGGGCTTTGTTTAACTTATACACCCTGTTAGGATACATGGGATCCTCAAAACCTGGTGGTTGAGCCACATACACTTCTTCATCAATCTTTCCATTAAGGAATGCAGATTTGACATCAAGCTGGAATACTTTTATGTTCTTTGAGACAGCATATGCAAGAAAAATTCTTATGGCTTCCAGTCTTGCAACTGGTGCAAACACTTCGTCAAAGTCTATCCCTTCTTTTTGAAGACATCCCAGTGCCACAAGTCTAGCTTTGTTCTTAATCACCAAACCCCTTTCATCCCTTTTGTTTCTGAAAACCCACTTGGTTCCTATTGCATATCCGTCATATGGCTTGTCTACAAGATCCCACACATGTAGATCTCTAAACTGGGCCAATTCCTCTTGCATTGCCTCTACCCAACTATTGTCTTTTAAAGCTTGAGCAATATTCTTTGGTTCTAATTGGGATAGAAAGCAAGAGTACAGACAGATGTTTGCTATCTCCGAATGACTTCTTGTTACTCTTTCATGCAAGTCACCAATGATATTTTCAGCAGGATGATTCTTTTCAACAGTAGGAGTTTGTATTATCATATTTATAGACAAATTTGTATCAAGATTTGAGTCATTGAGTTCAGGTTCTTCAATGATCAAATCAGCTTCTGCATCATGAAACTCTGGTGCTTCATCATTGTTTTGTCCTGAAGTAGATGCACCATTGTTTCCCAGATTCAAACTTTGAAATAAGTCTTGAAATCTTGCTGTTCTAGCAGCTTCTTCATCATTTGATTTGTTGCCTGTGTCACTCCCATTCTGAACATGATCATTTTGTACATAAGGACTATCATGACTTGTCATTTCCTGATCTTGTTCAATGTCATTGTTTGTGGAGCTTTTCACTAAAGTGTATTCCTTTTCTTTCCTAGCAACCTTCTTCCACAATTCTTCCAAGTCCAGGTCTTTCTTCTTACTCTCTTCAATCACACTGGTCTTGTAGAATGAATCATCAAAATCTTCAGAATAAATCTTGAATGACTTTATCAACTTTTCTTGATCAAACAGCCATGTTGCACCACTGACTGTGTTTAATTGATTCTCATTAAAAATAATGTCAGATGACTCTATCACACTCATGTGATCTTTCACATAAACTCTGTATGCCTTTGAGTGAGTAGAATATCCAACAAAGAAACAATCTAGTGACTTAGTTTGAAACTTGTTCAAATAGTCTCTAGTGTTCAATAAGAAACATTTGCAGCCAAAGGGCTTGAAGAACTTGATGTAAGGCTTTCTATTGTTGAAAATCTCATAAGGATTTTTATCATGCCTTTTGTTCACAAGCACTCTGTTCTGAACATAATAAGCAGTGTTGATTGCTTCAGCCCAGAATGTGACAGGTAAGTTAGCATCAGCCAACATGGTTCTTGCAGCTTCTATTAGTGTTCTGTTTCTCCTTTCTGCAACACCATTTTGTTCAGGAGTTCTTGGAGCTGAAAATTGTTGCAATATTCCTTTCATAGCACAAAATTCTTCCATAACTCCATTCTTGAACTCAGTACCATTGTCACTTCTCATCATCTTCACTTTCTTATTCAGTTTGTTTTCAATTATTGTAACACAACCTTTAATCAACTCAGCAGTCTTATCTTTGGTACTTAGGAAATAAACCCAAGTATATCTTGAATAGTCATCAATGATCACCAAACAATATCTCTTCTTTCCAATACTTGGTACACTCACAGGACCAAAAAGATCCATGTGAAGTAACTCAAGTGGTTGATCAATTGAATTCTTGAGCTTTGTCTTATGAGTAGACTTGTGTTGTTTTCCCTTCTGACATGAGTCACAATGAACATCTAACTTAAATTCTCTTGTAGGTAAACCAATCACATGTTCACCCTTGACCAGTCTATTCATATTCTTCAAGTTCACATGACACAACTTCCTATGCCACAATTTAGATTCATTCTCAGTGGCTTTGGAAACAAAACATGCACCACCTCTTGAAATAGCATCTTTCATATTCAACTCATACAAGTTGCCATTTCTTGGTGCCATCATCATAATCATGTCAGGTGGGATCACAAACTCAGGTTTTAAGATGAAACAATGAGAATCATCAAAACTGACTTTGTAACCCTTATCACACATTTGAGATATACTCAACAAATTGTATGGTAGTCCCTCAACATGAAAGACATTGTCAAAAGACACCTTCCCATTTGTCAATATCCCTTTACCTACAATCTTTCCACCATTTTCATCACTCCCAAAGGCAACTGGGCCCTCATATTTCTCTACATAATTCACAAGTGACATCTTGTCACAAGTCATGTGCCTAAAACAACCACTATCCATATACCATATATCATTCAATGGAGTGGCATGTTCCTGCACAAAGAGAAATTTGATTAGTTCAGTGATGAGATGCAAGCTTCTTCAACTTGCAACTTATCAGTGTCAATTTCAGTGGCAGCTTGGGAAGTGAGTGTAGTAGGTTCAGGATCTTCATGAGTGATCTCCAAGTTGTCTGAATGGTCAGTTTCATATCCACACTCTCTTGGTGTCTTGATAAGTGAAGCTGAATTGTCAAGCTCAACTGAGGCAGTTCTCTTTTCTTGTAAGACATAGTCCTTAGTTTCTGAGAAGTCTCTTACATCAGTCACAGCTTCAACTTTAGCTTCAGTTCTAGGTTTCCATGTGAAACCTTGTGGTTCATATCCATGTTTTAACAATAACTTTTCATCACCAGTGAGTACAGCTTGTTTATTTCTTTAATATACAGTTTTTCTTCTTGATTTCTCACTGCCTGATGATTCTTGTAACCCTTCAGACTTGACTGAATGAGTATTTTTGGTAAATTTCAATGACTGGTTCTCCATTATCATCTGCTTTTGCTTCTGAGGTGATTTACTACTTTTCACATTCTCAGTCATTTGCATCTTCTTCTTTGTCTCAGCCTTCACTTCAACTCTTGTCTCTATGCTATTCACTTTTCCATTTCCCAAATACATGGCATACTTCTCTTTGTATAAAACAATGTCTTGACCAAACTTTGTTCCATTTGGGACATGAGATGGCTGAAACTTGAGTCTCTCATTACATGAATCAGTATGGTGTCCATATTCATCACACTTTCTACACCATATCTTTCTTTTGAACATCTCATGTTCTTTTGGTCTCCTGAATCTTTCACTTGGTTTGGGCTCTCTTATACCAGTTGTCTTTTTTTTTTTTAGATTGTCAAAATCAATTGAGAATGGAACAAACTCAGCCATTCTGATGTCATTTCTTTCCACATTCCCTTTAACAAAGACAACCATTTTTAAATTCAGTGGTTGATCATCTTCATTCTCTCAATATCTTGATTTCCTTCTTTCATATTCCTCAACAGTTTCTACCTCACCCACATCAAAGTCTTCAACACTTGAAAAGATAGGATAAATAGGAGTAATATATTCTATATCCATTTCTTCCTTATTTACCTTCTTTTTCTTGTTCTTTTCTAATTTTTCCAGAAACTTTTTGCTTGGAGGTCTGACAGCATTGTAACACACATTCTTCTTTTCACCAATGTCAAAAGAAACATGTTCTTTTTTCATTTGCTCATTCATTCTTTTCCTTTTATGTGTAACTGGAGGATACTTTGGAAGTTGATCAACAGATTCAGGCTTTCTATATTTTCTTCCTTTTTCAGCAGCTTGAATTTCCTTTTCAGTAATTTGATCACTCAAATCACTCAGATCATCTTGATCTAACTCATCTGAATCAAAGTCATCCTCAGAGACTTGAACTCCAATTGATTTTTCAATTTTCACTTCTTTCTTCATAACAAATTCACCATCTTCACTCACCTCAACATTCTTGTACAAATCTGCAACATCTTCTTTGTCTTGAAACACATCTTTGAATTGTTGTAGATAAGCACTTCTCTTATCTTTGTCAACTTTAGGCATAAAGTTGTTGTTGAATGGTGGTGGAACAGCCTTGTACTTTTCATCTTCTTTTACTTTATTCAGAATTCCACAAATGTTTCCAGTTGAAACTAAGTTCTTTAGGAATTCATTTTCAGTTTGCAGCTTTGTATTCAGCACCTTTTCATCAATCACCATCTTCTTCAACCCACTAATCTCAGTTGTGAATCTTGTCTGAGCTCTATAGCTATTCATACAATCCTCTTCCAAACTTTTCATTCTTTCCTTACTAACAATCTCACTTGCCTCATAAGCATTGATAATGCTTTGCTTCTTAAAACACTCACTTTCCAGCTTACCAACCTTTTCCTTTAATTCATTGACAAGTTTAGGTAAATCAGCATTAGGATCAGAATGTACCTTAGATGAAGATGCAGAGTCTATGGCCATGAATGCCACATTAGCTCTTCTGATATCATCTGCTATATCTTCCTCATGGTTACTCCAGTCAAAGCTTCCCTCATGCTGAGTAGTTACTGCCACATTGCCTTGATTTCTTGGTTGATTTTGGTTTGCTGGAATGTTGTTAGTTGCAGGGTTTTGAACAGCTTGATTCTGATTGTTGTTCATTTGATATACTTGATTCTGATTCATACCCTACTGGTTGTTCATCTGAGGCTGATAGTGGTTGTTAAAATTGGGATTGAGTTGTTGTTTGGATGGAAGTTGTTGTTGTTGGGATTGAAGCCTTGGTTATTGTTGAAGTTCTGCTGGTTGTTGTTTCTATGCACATTCTGCTGGTATTGTTGTTGGTTTCTAGGCTGTTGGAACTGATTGACTTGAAAGTTCCTTGGCATATTGCACTCTCTTGCAAAGTGTCCAGGCTGTTGACAGTTGTAGCAGATAGCCTTGGACTTGTCAAATCTTATTCTCTCATTTGGACCAGAAACTAGTGATCTACCAGTTCTATTGTATAGTCTCTTGCTTCTTAATGCCAACATTGCAGCTTGCCATTTGAGATCCATGTGTTCAAGGTCATCAGCATCTATTTGTTCCAAATCATCCTGCACTACACTTGTGTGAATCAAGTTTTTGGCCACAAATGCATTGTAGGAGTCAGTGAACATAGACATTAGGGCTTGTGCATCACTCCCTTGAACATGCCCTGCACCAGCACTTTGAGCATTTCCATTTCCCACAGAGGCTGAATCCTCATCAATCAATTGAACATTAAACCTCTGTTGACTACCTTGACTGCTTGAGCCACCTCCAATGAATGACCTAGTAGTCTCATTGTTGTGATCACTTGGTTCTTCAATGATGGGAATTTGTTGTTGATTCTTCATTTTAAGATTCCCCATTGGAGCAATTAAAGCATTTGACATATTGAAACTTGGTTTATCTTCCTTGATCATTTCATTCTCAATCATTTCAAGTTCAGCAGTTTGAAGAAAACATACTACATCATCCAATTTCAATTCATTGAAATTTTGCTTTTGAAGGATGAATTTGTAAGCAGTATACCATTCTTTTGGCATTGAGTTGAGCAACCTTGTATTCAATTCAAAGTCAGTCATTACATAATCAATTGTTCTCAACTCATTCACAATACTCAGAAAACGTTCTAGCATTGACTTCAACCTTTCACCATCTCTATACTTGAATCTTTCTAACTGTTGCTTCAGTCTTTGCTTCTTAATGTTCTTCAATTCAATGTTCCCTTCATACATCTCAAGGATTGCATCATACATTGCCTTAGCACTTTGATGATGTGCAACCTTTGTGAGGATTTCCCAAGACAGACCAAGTTTGAGTATAGCCAATGCTCTGTCATCAACTTTTCTCATTCTCTCTCTTACAGCAGCAATAGCATTTGCATTAGCACCTTCTTCAACAGCAGCTTGTGGACCATTCTTGATAGAATTCCACATATCCACATCATTATAACAAATAGCAGCCTCAAAAAGCACTTTCCACTTGGTAAAGTTCTCCTGACCATACAATCTAGGTATCTTATTAGTAGACACCTCTTGTTCCGCATATCCAGAGATTTTTTTAAAATAAAAGTTAAGTTCTTATCAAAAATAGAGTAAAACAATCAGATCTGAGAATAAATTCTTAGATCTGAGGTGTCTGATATGAATAGAACAAGATTCAACAATAAAAATCAACGCTTTAAGTGAAATAAGGAAAAGAAAACACCTAAAACTTGTAGATCTGGAAGAAAAATGAAGAACAGAGCTTCTGACATCACAAATCAATCGAACAGTGCTCTGCTTACGTCATTCTTCTTCAAAACTTAATCAGCAACAATCTTTCTAAAAATAGCAGCAACAAGCTCTGATACCACTTGTCAAACTGTCCCAACTTCTGATGGTCAATTCGGATCGGATCTTAATCAATCATGTCATAACTCACACAAAATTAATCGTGTTGACAAGTGAGTTAATGACGGGTTACTATGTTTAGAAAGATGACCGTTTGTTAAAGGCGGAATCAATAACAAACATACGGTTGCAAAGAATATTCAATAACAGAAGACACACACACCGGATTCACTCAATAGATTTCCATTTATATAATGTTCTTCATACAAAAGGAGTAATCGATTTAGGATTTAGAAGGAATCCTAGGACAGCTGTCACACACAAAATATTCTCTTAATTAATGTGTCGGTCTTATCCGTATTGTGTCTCGTGTCTCCGTCCCTTTTGCGGCGTGCCCTAATTATTCTATTTATAGGCCTGCCAACCTAAGACAGCTGTCATTCCTTCTAGAAACCCTATCCGATAGTACATATTCAATTTACATATTCTAAAATATACTAAGTGTAAAACAAGTCTTCCGGGTAAGCTTTTCATTAAACTTCAGTCTCCGTGTACGCAGTGTACTCGGCCTTCCTTCAAACTTTACTTAAAGAATATTTTACCAAGTAAAATATTCACCGAGTAGACTTCAATCTTCTTGGATTTATCAAACTTTGCTCGACAAATCCTTACGAGCAACCCTGTTCTTCTATGGTCCTGTTCGGCTCATTGTCAGTTGAACAACTTATTCATAAGGCGTACTCGGGAGTACATACCTTACTTGAGCAGAACCTTACTCGATATAACTTAGAGATATTCAATTAACTCATCAAGTATACTCGAACCATAATTATTAAAGAATACGTTGCCCGGTCTTCTAAATACTTGGCTTCTTGGACTTGGTTGACCAACCCTTACTCGAAAGAGTAAAATACTTGGTCTTGAAGAACAATCCTGCTTGACAAAGTGAACCTTGCTCGGATATGCCAACTTAATGAACCTTACTCGGGAAATCACTAAAAAGCATACCTTGCTCGGATATCCACTTAAGAAGACTATTTGAAGTAAACCTTGCTCGGAAGGCAAAATCTCTTACTCGGCTAAGTAAAAGCTTACTCGAAGGTCCAAGGTGTGCTCGGATTCAATACTTAGCAGTTTCTGAGGAGGTTGAGAATATTCCAATCTTCCATATTCTTCATTTAGGTCAAATCTTCTCATTTGGGTCAAACTCTTGACTCAACACCAAATGTGCTGGTAAAACTATAGATTGCTCGTAGTTGAACCTTGCTAGATCTTCCAAAATACTTGGCTTCAAAAGCTTGGTTTAGCCAAGAGCTTGCTAGGAAGCAAACCTTGATTGGCTATGAAGAAAAACTTTGTTAGACATAGTGAACCCTACTCAGATTGTCACTAAAGAAGACTTCAAGAAGATAACTTTGCTTGGAAGGCAATATACCTTTCTAGGCTTAGGTAAAAGCTTTCATGGAGGCCTATGTGTGCCTGATGTCCATACATAGCCATTTTAGGGAGGTTGAAAACATTTCAATCTTCCTTAGGCCCCTTATCTAATCCCAACAGAGTTTTTCTTAATCAGTGTACCCATCCTGGCTGCCCCATCGGGTAAAGTTTGAGCCAAGGTCACTGCACTTTTATAGGTGGTCGGCTTTGAGGAAGTAACCAAACTCCTCATTTGAGTAACAAGACCCCAGATATACCTCTCAATCCGTGTATACTCAGGAGTCACCATATGAGGTACCAACCTTGCCAATTCTTGGAATCGAGTGGTATAAGCATTAACATTGGAACCAGTCATTGTGATATTCCACAAATCAGTTTCAATCTTATGAAATTCACATCAAGGACAAAACTCCTCCAGTACCATGGATTTTAATTCTTCCCATGTCAACTGCTATGCAGCTTTCATACCCAAAGTTTCAACTTGTGAATTCCCCCAAGTTTGTGCCTCATCCTACAGGGTACACGTATCATACCTCACCATAAAATTAGCAACACAATTGGATATGTTGAGAACTAATTCCATATTTTCTATCCAACGAATTATTCCAATTGCACCATCAGTTCCATGGAAGATTCTCGGATTGCAAGATAAGAAAGTCTTGTAGGAACAACCCTTTTCATTATTGCTCGCTTCTATATTAGCAATATTAAGTAGATCAATACTTTATTAATGATGCGTAGTGATTTCTCTTTCCAGTTTTTTAAGGTATGATTTTCTTATTTCTTTACCTCCGGTACCTCCTAATCCGGTTCCTTCACCGGTACCAGTCCCATTACCTCCGGTTCCATTTCCTCCGGTACCGCTACCAGATCCGTTGTTTCCATTTAGATTTGCCTCATGTTGTGAATTTTAGGATGCTACGTGCTGTGTAACCAGTTGGTCAATCGCCTCAAGGCTCATTGGGCCTGTGTTTTCGGGGTTGCTACGGGTGTTTCGCTTCTTCGGTGCCATGAGTTTCTTTCTAATACACAATATAAAAAGAAATAAGACAAATATAATAGCAATAATAATGTCATCACATGAGCATGAAATATAAACACACCATTATATTATAAAATATTATACATCAAGAGAAAACATCTAGTACATAGTTTTGCATAGCCGATACAAAATGCATGAGGACATACCCCCCCCCATCAGTACATAGATTTCATACATATAATATTGCATGAGCATACCCCGCCCAGCTAGGTAAAATAAGCAACAAACATCCCAAACAGCATAGCCACTCCAACCACGAGCATGCTAGCACTAGTCATCATCTGGTGTCTCCCTACACGAACCTCCGACTCCCTAATCCTACCATGAAGCTCATGAAGCAGATCAAATTCACCGGCTCGCAAGAGTCGGATTCTATCAATGTCATCTCGGATCTGAGTAAGGCTGGCCTGCAGTGATCGAGTAGACCTCTCCAGCGGTCCAATAGTCATCCTCATCTCTCGAAACTCAGACTCAGAAATATTCCTAACTAGGGGTGGCAATCTTGACCCAAACCATTTCAAATGAGTCAATTTGAGTTATTTTAAAAGTTAAATGAGTGGATTTGGGTAAAAGGTTTTAACTAAATGGGTCAAATGAGTCATTTGAAATTCCATACTTTTATTTTCGGGTCAAAATGGGTCGACAAGTTCAAAGAAATGGGTTGATGTGGGTTAGTGTCCTAAGGAAATGTGACAGGTTTCGGATCGAAACGGGTTTTCGTGCAAGAAAGGTTCCGGCACGAAACGGGTTTCTGATTGGAACGAGTTCGGTTCAGGTTTCAAGCCAACACGATTTTTCACCCGTGACGTGTTGGGTTTTGGTTTCTTTTGTTTCTTTCTGGTCAATTCTGGACTTGTTTTTGTTCGTTTTTCCATTTTTGTTTTTGTTCAGTTTGAATTCTTTTAGTTTCATTTTGATTGATTTTTTTCGATTTCGATTGATGTGGTCCGGTTTTGGCTTTTTGTTTCTTTGTTTCATTTTCGTCGATTCTTTCGGTTTCGGTTCGATTGTAGGTGGTTTTTTTTATGGAATGAGGATAACGTAGAAAACATTTTAACGTTTTTACTTTTTTTTTATGATTTATATGTTGAGTTATAAATTTTTTATTATTATTTTTTAATATTTTTTGAGGGTTTTAGATCTTAATAGAAAACCTCTCAAAAAAAATTCGAAAAAAATAATAAAAAAAATAATTTGTACAGATACTGTTGTCACAATCATGTCTAGAGAATCTAACGAGGACCAACATTTCACACCCCGCCAAGGCGGAAACGCGGGCATGTGTCGTCATGAATATCGTAAGCATATGATTATCACAAACATAGTAATATTAGGATACCATTAGTTTTCAAAGGAGTTTTACAAACCACGAAAAGTTTTTAACAATATAATTATACATAACAAGAGATTTCTTGTTTTTGACCCAGATATCAAATGGGTTATACAACTGAAATCCCTTCAAAATAGGTATCCAAATTATGCATCAAGGTCCCGGTTCCATGATTTCCTTACAAGCTTGCTAATTCCCTGAAAGAAACATACGATTTAAAAGGTCAACACAAAAGTTTATAAAATGTTGAATCAGTTCGAAAACAAGTATACGATAAATTACTGCAAACAAATACGATAATCCTCCGTAGACTGCGTAAATTCTACGAATTAATATACTGTAGGACCGATTCGGGACTCGGTTTCCCAACGATTCACGGGGCAACGTGTTAGAGTGCGGAATCCTCTAACACGGCGATTCGGTGGTGATCAACGGGCACGTAGGTACGATTCCTAAAGGGGTTTGACGCCTAGGATTGGAGGAAACGACCAAGAACACGAAGAACAGTCGAGAGAGTTTCTGTAGGCTGCTGGTTCGTGAGTGTGTATTCTGTTCTCTGCATGTGAAATTTCCCAAGTAACGTTTATATACCGAAGACTCATTCGGTCGAATGAGATACTCATTCGATCGAATGAGATCTGGTTCGATCGAATGAGATCTGGTTCGATCGAATCAGTCACTGATTCGATCGAATCAGCTTCGTTTGACATTTTCAGTACGTTAACTTGGTTTCACG
Organism: Bidens hawaiensis; assembly: GCF_021521415.1. Lineage (NCBI taxonomy): Eukaryota > Viridiplantae > Streptophyta > Magnoliopsida > Asterales > Asteraceae > Bidens > Bidens hawaiensis. The sequence goes on along the minus strand of NW_027497134.1, from coordinate 15,759 downwards.
ATCGTTGGTTTCATGTTGAACCAACCTGATAGAACTGGGGACATACATGTGACATTTCATGTCCTAACAAACTCCCCCTTGGAGCCAGTTCTATTTGCCTGTAACCAATCGAGTTCTCTTGCTCGATCGTAACTCCCCCTTGGAGTTATCTCACTCTCTCTTTTCTCAAAACTAGTGGTGCATACGTTGCATCCACAAACTCCTTTCTTCATGGAGTTCTCTCTTGATCAAATGGTACTGTCAGTCAGACTTACCATAGGTTCCGCATATCCTGAGACGCTGTCAATTGGAATTTTGGATTAACATTTAAGCACAATTGTATTAAATTTGTAAAATTGACATTAAAGCATAATTTATCACAATATTCCAAATCATATTTCATTCAATTCAAAACAATTACAATCAGAAGATTTAACTTTGAATTACAACAAGAAACAAGATAAACGAAATACATGACAATTAATCTTTAGTTTCTTGGGCATACTTCTTCTGTTGTTCTTTCCAATTTGATCCTGCATGTATGTCATAGGCAAAGCAAATCCTAATGACATTTCTGTACGTTAACGCTTGCTCTATGTCTTCAGGAGCATAAAGAATCTCTGTCTTGTACAACGTATAGACATCCTCCCTTGACAAATTTGTGAGCCACATTGGATCAAAAATACGAATTGTGCTCCAGTTTCCATAGTCATTGAGCACAATAACTGCCTCATGCAGTCTTCCATCATAGTACCAATGCCTGAATGATTTGTAGAAGTCCTGCTTCATCTTTCTAAGAGGAATCTTCTTCATTGTGAGTGGTGGCATGTACTTCAAAATAACTTTTGGCCTGTGGGTGATCGGATCGATCTCCTTTTTGCTTATATATCTCTTCGGCCTTTGTGGTGTGATCATCTTCCATTTTGTGTTGTACTCTTTTCGCAGTACACTCTGATAATACGTGGCAAATGGAGATGAGTTGGCGTATAGCATATCAAGATAATTCAGACGGTTCAGATCATAAGTAGGAAGGGTCTTCAAATCAGTAATACGTTGAAAGTATTCAACCCCCCTTTCTCTCTTGACAGCTACACAGTTAAGATCCTTCAGACATGCCCAAGCGATAATTTCTCCTGAAGTTCTGCGACCCTTCATCTTATATGACGTTGTATGAGGAATGGTCGGCTTCGCTTGTCGTCTGGATCTAATCTTCTCAAGAATAGCATTGAATGCTTTCTTGCATTCCTCGGTTTTCTCTAAAAAATCGGCTTGATCCGCTTCAGAAGGCTGTTCCATATTGTTTGACCTTTCTTCAGCCTTCTTCTGTATTTCCTCCTCTGTTACATTTTGGAAGAAACTTGCAGAGTTAGGAAGATCGTCATTCTGAGACGTATAGTATTCAGGATACTCTTCCTTTGACAAGTCTTCCATTTCAACTTCATCAAATTAAGAGGGATCGACGTGTGAGGGATCAGTGGCCGTTGATGATGATGAATCAGGTGTAGCAGCAGAAGAAGACATTTGTTCTGTTGGAGGCAAAGCCAGATACTTGCCTGTTTCTACGTTGGATAATTCAAACATTTGTTCCAATTCTTCTTCTGTGAAATTATGAGAAATTTCACCTTCTTCCAAGTCTCCACTTGCGAAGTTTCGCTGCTCATTTGGATTGTCCAGTAGAAACGTGAAAAATTCTGCTGCAGTTTTTGATTGCAGCGGTTGGACATTAAACGGATCATCATCACCTGTTTGATTAAACAACCACAATTTAACAGCAATTTTAAGTAAACATATGTAATATCATAAACATGAAATACAATATCAATACATATGAAACTGAGTCTATACAAAAATCATCATTTAACAAGATTTAACATTTAAATCCTCACTACATTCACTCAATTCACTCTTTAGTACCTTCACCTCCATCATCTGAAGAGTCAAGTTCGTCTGTGTCCACATCAACATTTGTTGGACCTTCCAAACGTAGAACATCTCCTTTCAATTCGGTTACTTTCGCCTCAAGGCTTAGATTTGACTCTCTTAGTTCCTTGATAGAAGAGCCCTGATCAGCGACAGTCGCATTCAGCTGACTGTTTTCAATTCTGAGCATGTCGTTTTCGGCTCGAAGTTGGGCAATCTGCTCATCTTTCAGTCGATTTTGTTCTTCTTGCCGTCTGTTCAGCTCTTCTTGCTCAGTCTTGAACATGAACATCTTCATCATAGCCTTGTGAAGATCAGCCAGTTCTGTTGCAACCTGAGGAGGTATAGACATTTCAGGTTGAGGTTGAGTAGTCGGTTGTGGTGCTGATTGTGTTGCTGGTTGCTGTGTTGGTGGCGGTGCTTGTTGAACGGGAGGAGCAGCAGACGAAGTCCCAACTGATTGTAACGTTGGAGGACGTGGGAGATCTGAAAATAAACTCCGATACTTCCTTGTAACCTTCTTCTTTTGCCTCTTCGCAGGCCTTTCTTCGCCCGCAACATCCTCGGCCCTAACCTCACCAGCAAAGTGCACATCCGATGCACTTGCTTCATCACCAGCATCCAGAACCTCAACGTTAAAGAATGAATCAGCCTCTTTTTCGGCATCTGTTCTGGTGTCTGCCGGTACCGCTTCCTCATCAGTGTCAGATTCGTCGCTGGTTTTCTGATAAGGTAAGTTCTCGACGTCTGAATCACTGGCGGCATTCCTCCACTTCCTCTTCGGAGGAGCCTTGTAAGACGGATTTGTCACGTGCCCAAAACACCGTTTGTGTGGTGGTCTTGTGGGGCGATCCTTGTAAGATTTTAAACGGTTGAGGGTTTCGTTCTTCATGTGGTCCAGTTTCACCACATCACCCTCGTTTTCTTTCAGTAGACCCGGAGCTTGACTATCGACGATCATTTGCACAAATCTCGGGTACTGAAGAAATTTCTCGCCCGCCCCTTGTTTTATTGTCAGATTTTCCACCATATGGCTGAATGTCATCTGCGAGAAGTTGTAGGGGCGGTTCATCACTAATGCAGCCATTGTGAACTGCATGCTTTCCCTCAATTTGTCAAAACTTGTTCTTTGAGGCCCTAAGCAGTGCATCACCACGTGTTCCAGATATTTGAACTCTGGACACAGATTGGCTTTATGGAGTAGACCGGCATTCAGGTCACCGTCGTACTTCATTCTTGCAAAACATCCTCTGGTTCCAGCAGGATGTAACCCAGTAGGATCTGAATCAGCATCAGCAAACCCACAGACTTCCCTGAGGATTTGGGCAGATACAACAATTCCGTGCCCTCTAACATTGGAGCGAATTACCGACGGCACAACAGTTTTGTCGTGCGAGGCATTCCTCCAGAATTCCTGTTGAATTGACATGATGGGTTCTACTACCCTTGAGATAGGTCCGTGAATCCTGGACCATTTCAGGAATTTGATCATTGTTGCAAAGTCTTTCCCATGGCTTGCCTTTTCGTCGAGAAAGGCTACAATATTGTGCTTGATTGATGTTTTGAAGGGAACGAAAACTTCTGCAACTTCAGCCATTTTATCTGCAAACATAAACGTGTTAGAACGAACAGATATCGAAAAGACTGAATGCGTTTAACATTTTCAAACTTTCTGGACTGGTTCAATCGAATGAGCAAAGATTCGATCGAATGAGCTACTCATTCGATCGAGTGAGCTACTCATTCGATCGAGTGAGATCTAGTTCGATCACAGACAGTCGAATGAGATAGATATCATCTTTGACCTCTGATTCGATCGAACTACTGATCGAATAAGTCTCATTCGATCGAACAAGAGACTCGTTCGATCGAGTAGACTGATTCGACTCCTTCAACCTCAGCCCAGAATCTGAAGAAACCCGATCGACATTTTCGATCGTTTAAAGATACGCAACACACAGATAGCATCAGTTGAAGTTTATGAACATGTATCAACATTAAACTACAAGACTTAAACGATTAAAAACAGTTTAATATCAGTTTCGTTCTAAAGTCCGTTTCCGAGAACAAAAACGACCAAAAACATGATCAAAACACGGTTAAAATCCAAAAAATCTTACATTTTATTGATGTACGTGAAAAATCGAATAAGATGAATGGATCAAAACGAGGGTTTCGCGTAAACAATTTTGAGAGTAAATATCCGTAAAATTTTTCGAAAAATACTGACCGATTGAATGAGTCTGAGTATTTATACTGTTTCTGGACTCATTCGATCGAATGGACTTGTTCGATTGGACCAATCGATCGAATGAGAGTCTATTCGATCGAATAAGTCTCTCGCAACACCTCTCATTCTCACAACAACTGACTCGATCGAATCGGCTCATTCGATCGATTTACTCGATCGAATAGCAACATATTCGATCGAATGAGGGAAAAACTTTGGAAAAAATAAACTTTTTATTCTCTGCCATCGATCGTGGTGCCTTTGAACCTGCAAGAAAACATAAACTTTTGATACTTGGTTAGTTTTCTTAGACATTTTCCGATAATGAGAGCTTAGTTCCTACAGAACATATAGATCATAAGACATTAGTAAACACACGGAAAAATATCAGGCACAACCATCTTTGGGTTTTCTTGTCACTTCTTCTTTCTTTCATGCACAGTCGGTTGCGCAGATAAACATTTAGCAACCTACATGAAGTTTTCTTTCATTCCTACACACTGGATAAACATTTAGTAGGATCAGACAGGGATCAGACTACCTGTCACGAAGATTTCTCATCGATTTTCAAACAAACAGAACTAAATAAAATGAAAAATAAATAGAAATAAGGGAGGGACAGGGATCAGACTACCTGTCACAGGATGATTTCTCATCAACATTAAAGCAGAATAAAAATAAAAATAATTCAGAATAAAAATCTTTTTGAATTTTTATAATATTCAAACTGAAGTAAGTAACTGTATAAAATTTAAAATACAATATTTTTTTTTTTTGTTGAGAAGGATCTATAATAGAAATCATACAGACTTATTTGACTATCTACTGAGACTTTTCGTGATTTTTCACATGTTTTTGATTTTTCTTAATAAAAGAGTATACAATATTAAACTAGACATAATGAACATTCTTTTTGTGAGAAAGATCCGAACATGGGATCAGTACTGACATTGTAGCACTCAGTAAGTTCAATATAATTTCTTTTGGTCGATGCATATTACCGATGCGATTATGGGTATATTTGTCCATTTAAACTTAAACAAACATCCTCTCGTCTGTCAATGACCATTTGATAATTGCTTGTGATCACAGCTATGTATCCCACCATATTTTGATTGACTCATGTAGGACCTCACAACATATTGAACAGTCAAATCGGCGCATCTTATTATTGACAAACGACCATAAGCTTATAGGATCCCCTTTGTTCGCTTTTCATCAAATTTTGTTGCTTTTCTCATTCTTCCGAATTTAATTAGCAACTTGATGATTTTATCATGTTTTCACATACGTGTTCGGTATTCATCTACTTGTCCCAAAATCATTTATTTTATATTTTTTTTTTCAGGAGATATCCAAGTTATCAGCGCTGTCCAGGTCGATACTTACGTATCACAGAGGGAGATAATAACTTTAGATATACCAGTATGGAAGAGCGCTGTCCAGGTCGATACTTACGTATCACAGAGGGAGATCAATCCAAACCGGTGGAGCATAAGATATTTAATACAGATATCCAAGTTATCAGCGCTGTCCAGGTCGATACTTACGTATCACAGAGGGAGATAATAACTTTAGATATCATAGCATGGAAGAGCGCTGTCCAGGTCGATACTTACGTATCACAGAGGGAGATCATTCCAAAGCCGGTGAAGTATAAAATATTTAATACTCCTCCTTAATCAATGTTTAAAGCATTTGATTTAGAAGGGACTTTCGATGAAAGCAGACCTGCAACACGAAGATCTAACATTTTTTTTTTTTTCAGAATTTAGCTTTTGGGGGAACCAATTTGGGCCGATGGTAATTCGTGTACGCGTGATAAGACATATCCTCAATTGATATTGATCTTTAGACAGTGACGTCTCGTCAATTTATCTTAGATGTACACCCATAGCTGACAATCTAAATGATTTAGATAGGTCAAATCCAGACTCAATTCAGTAAGATAAGCCTACCAATATATCACATTAGTACTATGCATGACCAATTTTTCACTTTATATCTTTTTAACATCATGCTACTGTCAGTGTGCCATCACTTCCCAAAGGTTGGATACAATTTCTCATTTTCTGAATATTTGAATGTTTTTGGATAAAAAAAATTTAAATTATTTCGCCCCGATCAAGTCAAAGTCTTCAGGTAAACGGCTATCCTGACGATCCAATGGATCAGCTGGACCGACCACATACGAGTATGTGTCCTTCTAACTAAGTATGAACGACTATTTTTCAGCGAAAGAATAAAAACACATCATAAACCGCCCCGGTCACTTTCAGTCATCTGGTTAATGGTTATCCTCATAATCTACTAGTAGAAGTAAGGACCAAACATATCCGAAGATATGTCCTTCAAACTGAAGCAACCGACATAATTCTAAGCGATAGTGACGTTTTTTTTTTTTTTTTTTTAATATAAGGAAAATGAGAATAAGCTATACAGAAATAAAAATCTTTTTGATGTCTCAGTATGATAGCGTCTGTGTACTATCATCTTTCTTGTAACAAGATCAACTTCTCAAAATTTTAAAATTTTTGATGTTTTTGGGTTTTTGTATTTTATATTGTTTTTGGTTTTTCTTGAAACCTTTCTCCCCCTAAAAATTATAAAAACAAAATCTTTTTGGATTTTTCAAATTTTTAAGAAAAGAAAAAATGAAAAACAATTTAAATGATATCTTCAGGAACATCATCTGATTGACGTTTAACGCCGTTGATCTCTAGCAAATATAAAAACCGTGGTTTGTCAAATGATTTAGTGAAGAGATCAGCGCGTTGTTCCTGAGTGGGGATTTTTACCACATCGATTAACTTCTTTTCGTAACAGTCACGAAGGAAGTGATATCGAATTTCGATGTGCTTCGTTTTGCTAAAATGGACAGGATTTTTGGTAATTGAAATTGCAGCAGAATTATCAATATATATGGGAGTAGTAGAACATTCAATACCGTAGTCACGCATTTGTTGCTGAATCCAAATAACTTGAGAACAGCAACTGGCAGCCGCAATATATTCCGCCTCAGCTGTTGAAGTGGAGACTGACGTCTGCTTTTTGCATTGCCACGTTACTAAACGACTTCCAAAGAACTGACATCCTGCTGTTGTTGATTTGTAATCGAGTTTACAACCACCATAGTCCGAATCACTATACGCATGTAGATCAAAGTTATCATCATGAGGATACCAAAGACCCCAATCTGGAGTACCCTTCAGATAACGCAAAATTCTTTTTACTGCAATAAGATGGGAGACCTTCGGCTTTGACTGGTAACGTGCACAGAGACACGTAGCAAACATTATGTCCGGCCGAGAAGCAGTCAGGTACATTAGAGATCCGATGATCCCTCTATAGTGAGTTGGATTGATCAATTCACCCTTCTCGTCAGGATTAATCCCGTGATTAACCTCTAACGGAGTTCCTTGTGAAGAAGAACTCAACATCTCGAACCGTTTCAAGATGTCATTGACGTATTTTGTCTGGTGAATGAAGACACCGGAGTCTGTTTGATCAACCTGAAGTCCTAAGAAGAACTTCATCTCACCCATGGAGCTCATTTCAAATTTTTCTTGCATCATTTGTTCAAACTCCTTGCATAGTGTTTTATTCGTGGACCCGAAAATGATGTCGTCCACGTACACTTGTACCATAATGAGATCTCCTTCTTTCTCCTTTGTAAATAACGTGCAGTCGATCGTTCCTCTTCTAAACCCGTTGTTCAGAAGGTGTTTGGATAGTTCCTTGTACCAAGCTCTCGGGGCTTGGTGAAGACCGTACAAAGCCTTGTTGAGCAGGTAGGCTTTGTCCTTGTGATTTGGGTCTTCAAAACCTGGAGGTTGTGCCACATATACGGTCTCTTCGACGTGACCGTACAAAAATGCACTCTTGACGTCCATCTGATATACTTTGAATCTCTTGAAAGACGCATACGCCAAGAACATCCGGATTGCCTCCAAACGCGCAACCGGAGCATACACCTCATTGTAGTCTAGGCCCTCGATTTGCCTAAACCCTTGGACCACCAGGCGGGCTTTGTTGCGAACAATCACTCCACGATCGTCGCGTTTACATTTGAGTACCCACTTAGTGCCAATTTTCTTCTGTCCTTGGGGAGATCCACCAGCTTCCACACACCAAGTCTCTTGAACTGTAATAATTCTTCTTGCATGGCTGAGACCCAGTTAGCGTCTTTCAGCGCATCGGTGATGCTGCGTGGTTCTTCTTGTGCTAAGAAGCATTCATGGGCATTTAGCGCAACTGATCCTGACTCCATCATTTCAGTGTAGAGGCCAAAATTCAGTTGTCGACGTGTTTTGACACCCTGTTGAATGTCCCCTATAATGTTGTCTTGTGGATGATCACGTTCAGTCCTGACCACCGGATTGTCAGGAACGACAACATTTTGTTCCAAGTTAGTTAAGTTCGGCTCAGGAACTGGAGCGGTTGGTGCCTCTGAAGTAGACGTTAGAGGCTGATCTGCATTTGGCGCTTCTTGATTTGACGATGAAGGTTGTGGAGTAACCTGTGTCGGTGCCGATTGTACATCATCTGCTGGTGATTCATCTTCAGATTCAGATTCGGATGACTCTTGAACTTGCTCGCTAGACTCTGTGGTGGAAGACGATGATGGACCAGGATGAGGTGAAGATTGCTGTGATTCATCAGGAGGTGCATTTTGCGCCTCATACATCATCTGAATAGCAACCTCATACAAATTGAATGACTTGAACAATTTGTCAAAATCAAACAACCAGTCTTCTCCTGACCCCTTGGCTGGTTCTGTATAGCGTTGAACGTCGACATGGTACCATTCTTCAACTAATTTTGTTGATCTGTTGAAGACCCGTTTGAGAGGTACACTGTAACCCAGAAAATAGCCGTTGATGATCTTCTCTTCGAACTTATTACCGACTTGCCTTTTAAGTAACGTGCAAAGAGCTCCAAATGGTTCCAGGTGCTCTAAATTAGGTCTCCGTCGTTGAAGAAGCTCGAAGCTTGTCTTGCCGTGGCGCTTGACAATGCCTACCCGATTCAATGTGAAACAGGCGTTGGCAATTGCCTCACTCCAAAACGTGACAGGCAACACTGAGTCTGCTAACATTGTTCTAGCTGTCTCGATTAACGTTCGATTTTTCCTTTCAGCAACCCCGTTCATTTGTGGAACATACGGGGCACTGAACTCCTGAACAATGCCTCTTTCTTTGCAAAAATTTTCAACATTCGCATTCTTAAACTCTGTCCCGTTATCTGAACGCATTCTCCGAACCTTCAGATTGTACTGTGACTCAAGAGTTGTAACCAGCAGATTTATACACCCAAATGTCTCGGACTTTGCTTTCAAGAAAAACACCCAAGAGAATCTCGAATATTCATCAGTAACCACTAGACAGTATGAGTGCCCAGAGATACTTTTGACGCTTATTGGGCCAAAAAGATCCATATGAAGGAGTTCCAATGGAATATCAATCGAGTGGAAACTCTTAGACTTGTGTGACCTTTTTACTTGCTTTCCCGCTTTGCACTGCACACACGAATCAGGGAGACGGAAACTTCTCAGATTAACTCCCTCAACTAGCCTGTTGTGCACAAGCTTATTCATGTTCCTGACATTAATGTGTCCCATCCGTTTATGCCATATAACAGTATCACGTTCGGATGCCTTGGACACAAAACATGTCGCCGTTGGAGACGATGACCCTGCCTTAGCCATATCCAGAATGTAGAGATCACTCTGGCGTGCGGCTGACATTAAAACCTTGTCTTCAGAAATGGTGAAATCCTTAGCCAAGATGTGGCAGTCTCGATCATCAAACATAACTTTGAAACCCTTGTCGCAGATTTGACTTATCGACAACAGGTTGTTCTCCAACTCCTTGATGAAATTAACCTTATCAAACGAGATTCGCCCATTAGAAACAATTCCTTGGGCAGTGATGTAACCACCTTGATTTCCTGCAAAGGAAACTGCACCTCCTTTTATCTGTCTGACACTGGATAGGAGATTCATGTTTCCAGTCATGTGCCTGGAAGCTCCTGAGTCGATGATCCACATGTTGAATCTTGGATCATACAGATCAACCTGCACACAAAAAGCAAAAGATTTAAATATCATTGGAAACCCAAGCCTTTATGGTCTTGGGTTTTCCATTATCATCACGAATTAACAATTCAATCCATTTACCCTCATTAACACTGTTTTCTGGTTTGACATTGTTATCAACAGTGTTGTTTTTCTTTTGTTTCCAACTGTCAGTCTTCTTCTCAACATGTTTGACATAACTGGTTGAAGACTGACTTTCACTTGTTGAAGTGGAAACACTTTGGCTTGAGGGATTCGGTGATCTGTGTGGTGAGGTTGACTGAGGTTTCCTAGGAGAAACCGACCGCGGTGTGTGAGACCGAGGTTGACTTTGAATATCAACGGTCGGTCGCCTCATAGGAGTTGACTTGACATATCTAGGATCCGTGTACTTGTAACAGAATCTTGCTATATGGCCAACCTCTCCACATGAGAAACAGTAGTTTCTCCCCCTTTGACGTGGTGGAGAGTAATAACTTTGTTGTTGTTTGTTACCATAGTACCCCTTTGATTTGACATTTTGGGGTGAAGTTTGTCTGGGAGGGGGTTTTGGAAAATTATGTTTTTCATTAAAGTTACCCTCTCTGACAAACTGGGTACCATGTTCCACATGCACTTTCTCAGATTTATGATTAAACTTGTTCTTCTGAGAATTACTTGTTGTTGCCTTTGATTTAGATGTGGATGGGCCTGACTTAGTTGTGGAACCTAAGTCTGTGGCAACAACATTTGGTTTGGTCTCAGGAGCCGGGTCAATGACTTCTTTACCCTTGGACTTTGAAATTTGGTTTGTGTCCTCGGGTGTTTTAACATTTGAGTCATCATCTGGCACAGCTCCTGGTGTGCTCACAAATTGGTTCAGCACAGGGGGTGGGACATTGTGATATCCCACACCTCTTTCCTTTTTGCACCGGAACTCGGGGATAATGTGTTCTAGCAAATAAGAGGAATTGGAGTAACTTTTTAATTTGAAAGTCAATGATTCAAGATCAGCTTTTGTGTTCTCCATTTCCTTTTTCAAGACATTATTTTTATTGATATGAAAATTTATAGAATCTTGTTGATTTAGAACACATATCTCCAATTCCTTGTTCTGACGCTTAAGGCTATCAACGTTTTCTTTAAAAACAGACTCTTTCTGCTTCCAAGCCTTGTTTTGTGCAAGAGCGTCAGTCAGTTCAATTAAAGATCTTGAGGCTGCTTGTTTATAAGCCACGAGATCTTCAATTCTCTCTTTCAGAGAATGAATTTCTTGTTCAGACATTTCACATTTTAAACATTTGGTATTTTCTGGTTTGGGAGTAGTAGGGTTAGAACTTACCTTGGCATCATTTGACGTCTCTGCCATGAACGCGAAGTAAAGATTCCCTGCTCTTTCCAGAAAAGATGCAGACTTTGCTTTTGACAGTACCTTGTTGACTTCTTCAACAGTAGCAGCTTCTGCAGGAATTGTTGAACTTGGACATGATTGAGGAACATTTGACTCTTTTGCTTGATCCTCCTTAATCTCCACTGATGACACTTCAGCTTCATGCTCTCCTTCATTCATTTCAGTAGCTGGCTCCTCGACAACGTATTCTTCATCAGTTGAGGAATCATCAGACCCAGATTCTGAGTCTCCATCCACAATGGTGATGTCAGCCATGTTAATGCTGAAGTTCCAGGACTCGCCTTCATCACCTTGAACAGCAAGAGCAGTTTCATTGTTGATGTTAGCGTTGTTTGCTGCTGTTTGATTCTGAGGGACCAGTTGTCTCTCATTGTTGACATTTGCAGCGGCTGCAGCAGGAGTAGATGAAGTTGAAGTAGTTCGGAAGGGATATTGGTGACCTTCCCTCTTTGGTTTAGAGCACTCCTTAGCAAAATGACCAAGTTCGCCACAGTTGTAGCATTTAACTTTTGTTTTATCAAAACCAAACTTGGATTTATTATTGATTGAAAGAGCTTGGCCTGTTTTCTTAGCCCACTTTCTAGCCCTACGGAACGCGCTGCCAAGTGCCCACATTATGTCGATGCGTTCCATATCGTCTTCATCTAGCTGTTCATAGTCATCGCTGTCCAGATGACTGTTTCCAAGTTTACCAGCCACCATTAAACTGTATGATTCAATTATTGTGCCTAACGTTGCCATATGTTCTTTCGCAACTTCCACCGTTACCTTTCCCAAGCCTTCAGTGTTTAACGTTGCCTTTTCAGTTGACTTGGGTCCGGAGTTAGAACTTGAATTTCCGGAATTTGATGTTGGTGGTGCAGAAGATCTCGTTTCGGTCTCCTTAGATTGATTTGACATTGAGGAGACAAACGCAGTCTTCATTGGAGCATGGTCATTTGAATCTGACATTGGTGATTTTGACATGTACAGCGACTTGTCAGATGTTGCTCTGGGTTTCCTGGAGGATGCTCTTAATTCAGCGTCTTCCTGTCTGATTTCTTTTATAAAGTCAGAAAGAAGAATCGTCTCCAATTGATGACTTCTTCTCATCACAGTCAGGAAGGTGTTCCAGCTTGTTGGGAGTCCTTGAGCGAGACATCTAACCTTTTCAGTCCCTGTTGTTTTGACATTATAGGACTTTAGCTCTGACATAAGATGATAGAACCTTGACAGCAACGATTCAATGTCTTCTCCGGATTCTGGACCAAACAAATCAAATTCACGCTTTAGCTCCCGTGCGTGAATTTCTTTAAGTGACTCAGATCCTTCGCATCGTTCAACCAGTGCGTTCCAAAGTGTTGATGCTGTTGTGAACTGGTTAAACTGATGGAAGAGATCGCTGGAGAGAGCTTGAGACAGTAAGGAGAAGGCTTTCTTTTCAGCATCAAAGGCTATCTTTTGTTTTTCTGACAGCCTAAAGTAGCTCAGGCTTTCACCATCATCGTTTGTAGGATGCACCCACGTTGTCTGAACCGCTTCCCATAGTCCCGGATTCACACCTGTGATATGAATCTGGAATCTTGTCTTCCAGGTAGTAAACTCATTGAGTGCCATCAACTTTGGAGGCTTGTTGAAGCTTCCAGATTCTGAATCACTCTCAAGGATCGATTGGATCCTTTTGTTTGTACTTGAACTGGCAGACATGTTTGCTTCTTTGGTTTAATCTTTGATCTTTTAAACGAATGTGATCGAGTGTGTTCTGATTCGATCGAATGTGTTCTTTATTCGATCGAATGTGTGTTGATTCAATCGAATGACTGACTGATTCACTGTTCTGGTCTTCTGAAGCTTATCCGATCGAATACAATCTAGTTCGATCGAATGAGGTGACAGGTTCGATCGAATGGATGTCCGGTTCGATCGAAAGGGTTCTGGCAGTCGACTAAGAAAGAGATCGAATGGGTGGATCGAATCTAAGACTTGTTCGATCGACTGGAAGCAGGTTCGATCGAAAGGATGAACTGATTCGATCGAATGGACTTGGCGCAGATCACGGCGGGAAAAACTGATTCGGTCAAAATTCAAACTGGTTCGATCGAATAAGAGGCTTATTCGATCGAATGAGTTCCAAAAATTCGACTTGTTCGATCGAGATTTATGGAATTTCCAAGCTTAGAAGATTTGACCAGATTTTCGGTTGTAAATTCACTAACACGAATCCTAGTTGATTTGGAAGCAAAAAATGACTCTTTTAAGTGTATTAACACTTAAACTAATAACCAACCAAACAAAAATGGATCAAACGTTTAAAAACGAAGAACACGATGAATGTTCTTGTTAAAACCCGGAATTTTAACACCAAATCTTGAGATCAAAAACCAAAATATATGACTTTTATGAGTTTTTGATAAGAACACAATGAACACCAAGAACAAAAACACTTGATTTCGAAAATTTTTCAAGCAAAATATGTGATTTTCACGAGAAAAACACGAATATCACCACGAATCTTTCGTGAATCAAGAACCTAAAGCTCTGATGCCACTTTGTAGGACCGATTCGGGACTCGGTTTCCCAACGATTCACGGGGCAACGTGTTAGAGTGCGGAATCCTCTAACACGGCGATTCGGTGGTGATCAACGGGCACGTAGGTACGATTCCTAAAGGGGTTTGACGCCTAGGATTGGAGGAAACGACCAAGAACACGAAGAACAGTCGAGAGAGTTTCTGTAGGCTGCTGGTTCGTGAGTGTGTATTCTGTTCTCTGCATGTGAAATTTCCCAAGTAACGTTTATATACCGAAGACTCATTCGGTCGAATGAGATACTCATTCGATCGAATGAGATCTAGTTCGATCGAATGAGATCTGGTTCGATCGAATCAGTCACTGATTCGATCGAATCAGCTTCGTTTGACATTTTCAGTACGTTAACTTGGTTTCACGATCGTTGGTTTCATGTTGAACCAACCTGATAGAACTGGGGACATACATGTGACATTTCATGTCCTAACATATACGACGTATGAGCCTATAACCAAACCACGACTAATATCCATTTTACCTTGTTCAAATCTCACTGGAATATACGCACCCAGTTTCGATGCAATATCGGAGGTTAGCGCGGCTAACCTAAAATAAGGGGAATGTCAAGGCCAATAGTACTATTCGTTTATTCCCGTGCAAACTCCGTTAGCTAATAGTTATATTATGCAAGCAAGGGACTTATAGCACTACATAGTTCAACTAGTTCGTATAAGGATCATTTGTTTTGTTTCAAACTATCGTATAAAAACAGTTGTGTATGTTTCTCCCCCTAGTTGAAAACAATAAAACAGTAAAAAGGGGTCGTGAAACTCACCACATGAGTTCAGTGGTTGATTTGCTAGCAATTTTAGATTAATCACAGTTCCGCTACCACATGAGGTCAGTTAGTTCATTATCGACTTGCAAGTCAGTTTATGCTAGTCACTTTCACCCAACTAGCCGTTTCGTTTATTATATTTGTGTCGGTTGCTTTCACCATCCGAGCGTTTCGTTTTTTATGTTTGTGTGTTTGTGTCGGTTGCTTTCGCCAACTGAACGTTCCGTTTAATTTCTGGACGACCCGTTGGTAATAAGTTTTTATATTCTTTTTGTATATAAATATTTATATATATATATAGATACTTATATAAATATTAATAGTATAATTCTTATTAGTGTCGGTGTAAATTTAGATATAACATGTTTGTTGGGACGAGCAATAAATATAATTTAAAATTATATATTTATTTCTAAATTTCTCCTTAAGTTACGACAAATATTTTTGTGAATCATAATATGTTTATATTTTCGTTCAAAAATTTAAAACCGACTTTATATATTGTTTTTTTCATTTTACTTGTAAAAATATTACTTTTATGTCTAACATATATATTTATCTCCAAAATTTATATTTATGTAAAACTATCGTTTGACACAAAATGTCATCATAAAAAATAAAATTTATTATTTGTCAATATTATAACATAAAACTAGTCAAATTCATAAATAAATTTTATAAACCGAATGAATGTTCCAACATAAAAACTTATAAAAGACCACTTTTATTTATTTGAAGTTATAAAACACATTTATGTCTTGAATACATATGTTTAATACTTAAAACCAATATTTTTTATAGAGGAAAATGTATATATCT